>NW_008680939.1:33436-58086 GCF_000695815.1 Acanthisitta chloris | reverse complement strand
CCTACACCATGTCAAGAGCTTGGTGTCATCAGCAAGCTTGCTCAATGCCACCATTCATCTTGCTGACAAAGATGTTACACAGGAGCACAAACATCTTGGGAAGTCTACTGTTGATGTAAATCAGTAATGGGATTCCCTATAGATAATGGAAACACTAGGGGATGGAGACGGGAAATAAATTAATAGAAGCAGAATAATTCATATTAGAAGCTATTCTTGCATTCCCAGGATTCAGGATCCTAGATTTGTTTGCTTCCTCTCACAGCAATTCTCTTCCTGCTATTACCCAGCAGGCTCTTACAAAAGAGTGTAATTTGCACTTGCTTATAAAAAAATAGTGAGAGTTCTATTATTTGATGTAATCCAGGTTGAAGTTCTGCAAATGACTTCTAAGTCAAAAAACCAAACCTTTATACAGCCTTTGGTAAGAACAGATGCATCTGATACTAAAGAGTGTCATTCCCCTTTACACACCCAGGCTGCAGAAGAACAGGATTTGTAGCTGCTACTTCAAGGATCTATGGGAGAAAAATTGTCTCACCACATTTAACGACACTTCTCACTTACAAAAGACTGGTAGTTTGGCACATTGGAAAGCCACTGCAAGCACGTGGCTGGAAGAGTCATTCTCCACGTGACTCACAGGTAAGATACTGTCATTGTAAGCTGGAGGCACTTGAACACACTATATTAATACCAGCAGTATTAATACTATATTGACAATTTTGTCATGAGGTAATCTGCCTCACAAATTTTGATGAGAGTAATCTACATCTCCCAAAGAAAAAGATCTTTGAAGAGTCATCCTTTAATTTCAAGTCAAAATACTAAATTGAAGCAAAACTCTGCTCAAAGCTGGTCACAGAGCTTACTTGCTTTTACAAAAGGATATTACCCTGTTTAAGAGGGAAGATGCTATTGAGCAGAGGTATAGAATGCAATGTTTCAGATTTTGCAAAGGAAGGGTTTAGGGTGAATGGGTGTTGTTGCTGAGCAAACAGTGATGTTCTGTCAGTCTAATCATTGTTAATTGTTCAATGTGTGGAGATGGGTAAAGAAAAATGAAATTACTTAGGTCTGGAGAGAATACTGAATATAAAATTTTATACTGGAAATACAGGGATAAGTTCAGAAAATAAAATTTAATACCTTTTATAAATCAAGGCAGATTAATTTCAAGGACAAGTACAAAAGATTAACCTCAATCTTTGAGAAAAATGTGCACAATTTTATGGGATCTACTGGAAACACCAATTTTCCCCCTCATCTTTCCTCCCCTCCTGTTTTTTTTTAACAAACTCTCCATAAAAGGGGAAGATGAATGATAGAGTGCACTTGGAATTTGACCTTAAAATTAAATAATTAACCCTGACATCTTCAGCACTTTAAAATTATTAATTATATGTTCTTAACTGATGTTTTAGTTATTTTCATTGTTACAATGCAGTAGCTTTTAATCAGATTTACATAATTAAATGCTCTCTTTCTGACACAAGCTCCATATCTATCACAGCCTCATTTAAGCCACATAGCACGAGCAATATCAAGGCAATCATACCTAGGACCCAGTTTTCAAAACTGCCTCTGCTCTTTATATCGGATAACTAGAAAAATGTATTATTCTGAATATTTGTTTAGACTCTTTTTAGGGCCATAAGCATTTTCCATAGTTCTCTCTTTCATGTTTCATTCTGGATCCCTCATTTGTCCTTGTGAACATTACATCTGCAAGTGGGTTTTTGTCCCTTTTCCTTGCACTGCATTAGGCTCTGGATTTCATAGCCTCACTGACACCCAAATGGATGCAGTTCTTCTACCTCCACATGTCACATCCAAACTGAATTCTTTTGTGGTCAATGAAGTGTTGACTTGTCTTACCTGTGTTGATTAGCATTTGTGGTCATGCAATGACTCACTAAATTCTGAGGATCTCTCTCTAACAGCCAGATTTCTTCCAGTCTAAACTCCTAAATCAGCTTCTAGGAGATGCAGAGATAGTTAGAGATGCATATACATGCATGTACATCCACATGTATGAGTCTTTCCAGTTAAATTATTAATTGCAGGAATTTGTGTCACTTCTAAGGGGAAGGTTTCAGTTCTGAATCTCAGCAAATCCATTTGTACTTTTAAACCCTCTCTTTTACTGAGCATAAATGAACATTCTTTTCAACTTATGAACATTTGTTATGTAATGGGTGGATGACTAACTGGCCCTGGCAGTTTTGGAGAAATCTTCTTACACAATTCTGCCTAATTAATATGCATGTCCTTTGAAGTGTATGGGGAATGAGTAGTGGTCCATTCAAATATAGGATTGGAGGACCATTAACAGCTATTCATGAAGCACTGGAAAGAGTAATCAAAAAGGACGTGAATTATTATCTGTATTGGTTTGGGGTTCAGAAGAAAGAGAGAGCTCCAAAAAACTCACTTTAGAAGGATTATAAGCAAAAAAAACCCCCTTTGTTTAGCTCTGTATCTGAGATGAAAATAAATAGACTTACTGCTGCAAATACAACCCCTCTACAGACATGCAGGAAACATTAGAGAACCTCAAGAGGAAGCAGTAGGAGTTTTTATGGCCTTTTGTTTTTTTAACAATCCTGGGTTTACTTTTCTGATACTCTCAAGCCTCACTGAAACCTAACCTATGATAAAAGGGAGGGCAGTTGAGGCATGACATGTGCTTTTGGGATGTTTGGAGGTGATATCTGTTTCTCCATCTGGAGCCATTGCTCTCACTGTACCAACTTTTATTGACCCACATACAGGGTGTTCTGTCGGGGGAAGGGGAGGATAGAGGTAGGTGTTTCAGTAAGGACAACAAAACGTGGCCTTTATAAAGCAGCATGTATGCTAAGATCCTCTGAGGAAAATTAGGCATTAAAACCAGAAAAAGAAAATACCCTCCGGCCCTTCAAATACAGCAATGAAAACAAACCACTTTTCTTTCACTCAAATATTTGAAATATTAAAAGTTTGAAAGTTCTCCAAATGGAATCCAATTATTCTTACAACCAGAGGCTAATTTCCCCAACTCTCTGAACCACTGATGCTCAGCAACCTGAGCAGTTTTACACTTCTAAAATCTAGGGCAGCTGACAGTCAACAGATCTACTTTGCTGAGAGGATCTGCTGTTAATTTTGTCCAGCTTCTGTTTTCCAGTGCCAGTCAGTGTTTTCCAAGTAAACTCATCCATGAATTCATGTAAAGACTCAACTTAAAGCCCTTAGGCACTGATGGATCTATTTTTAGTGCTTTAGATGCAGTTCTAACTCAGTCAAAAGGTGGGCGGTTTTGATGCAATATAGTAATTATTTATAAATTCTTACATTCATGCAACCATTCAAGCAGCTTAAAATGCTGAGATATTAACTCTAAAAGTCTTCAGTTTAAATCATCAAAACCTGACAATACCAGTGTTGTTTGTTAGAAAAAGCATATAAAAATATGACCAGTGCAAAACAATGCCACACTGAAACTGTTCATCATGTCTCAGTGAAAATTTAGGGCAAAAAGTCAATATGCATTCCTTAGAAAGTCAGACAGAGGGTGGGGAGCAAAAGTGGAAAGGAATTTGATCCCTTATCCATCAAAGATTTTCTGGTGCACATGTAACTTTAGGAACCTGAATAGCTCACTAGGTACCACATGCAGGTTAGTGTTTGCTGGCTAAACCTGGATTCACCAGGCAATCTTCACACTTATACTATGAAAGAGTTGGCCACAAATAGCTTGTGCATGTGTGTTTTTGTCACAACAGACACACTTTTCTGTCAAAGTAAGCTTGAGGTCAAATTAGTACCATGAGCAACAATCTGCAGGTGGGTAAGTGTATGATGCCAATCAACTAGGGATAGTTCAAAAATGCTATCCTTCTGTCAAAAGACAGACCTGTCAGAGTCTCTGGAAATGTTCTAGGTGTCTTTAGTCTTATTATAAATAAATCTAAATCATCGCTGGAAATAGTCTCATTTAAACTAAACCATTGCAAAATCTGTAACTTCACAATCTCATCCCAACCACTTGCAATATGCCCTATTTACTCAAAACTTGAAAAGCTACTGTTAATATTTAAACTGTCTCTCAAAACATATGTCAATACAGCACAGCAGTTCTGATTACTAGGAATCTGCTTCCATTTGTATAATCTCTCTGTATTTGGTCTCACTTATGCAAAACTGAAGCTATCAAATGACTCCACTATGACTCCTGAGATAATGCCCATTATGGCAAGATCTGGGTCACTGTTGTTAAAGCTGAGTCACGTCACCAGTCATAAAACACTGATACTCTTTGGACAAAAGCAGCTGTGATTCCTCCTCTGAATAAGTTTTATGGATTGTAGGCAGAAAATGATGATATAAACATGTTGCACTTTTCCATGAAGCATCTAGTCATTTAGTCTTTTGTCTGGAGGAAACTAGCACTTTGGCAGGAGCAACATGATAATTTCAGAATAGATTCTCAAAGTAAATAATAAGGCATGTCAAATAAACTCTCAAATATATGTTAGCTTTTAAATAAAAATGTCTTAGATTCATTGGTTTGGAAGTTTTCTTCATTAAGTTGGGCACTTGTTCATTTATAGCAAAAGATTTTGCTACTCTGTAATTTAATATGTTTAGCAATTTGGGGTTTTTTCTTTTTTAAAATCTGCTCATTCAAATAGCCTCAGTCTGACACAACACTGAAATGGATTTCTGCTATGTTTTAGACAGTGGACAGGATGCATTCAGTCAACAATTTATTCAAAGTAGTGACCAGGATACGGTTCTACACAGAACATAAAATTTGTGCCCTCCTAGGCATTAAGAAGTCACAGCCCAGATTTCCAGAATAAGATCTAATATTGCACATTTTTCCAAAGCAAAATAAATGTTTTATTTATCTCCTATTAAGAGGGCATGCACAATATTATTCCCAGCTCTAAGGGGACCCATGTCACATTGTGGTTATTTTTCTTGGGTTTTCTTATTTATACTATGAGAAGAGCATATCCTCTTTCTATGACAAAAACACACTGCTAAGATTACAAACACAGACAAGGGAAACAGCATACTTGTCATGGATAATACAATCAAATATCATCCAGGAATAGAACAATTATCCTATGGTGTGTACATCAAGATTTCAGTATCTTGTGTGTTCAGGAAGTTTATTTAAAACTGCTTGCAATTAAAAAAGCTTAGATAGAAGAGAGGTTTGCCCTGCCTTTTCAAGAAAGAGCCTAGAAAAGAACACCACTCTGAATTACAGTGTGACATAACATTATGCTATATATTTTCTTATATTTTCAGGAGCTAGATTTCACAGTGATCTTTTAAGAATACCAAAGTAAATTGCACCTTGTTTTAAGGTAAGCAATTGTAAGCAGCTTCACAGTTACCACCAACTTGGTAACTTGGATCCAGAAGCTAACTTGATACTTGAACATCTAAACTACCTGATTATTTAACAAAGTAGGAAACTGAAATCCAAGCTCTTTTCTTCTTACAACCCCTGTCACTGGACAGTCACACGCTGCATGATTGTCGTAATGGTGAAAAGACAATCCAAGGTCACACAGATAAGATCATTTTTGCGAAAAGAAATTGAAGAGACTTTCTGATCTGCAGCAAAGCTACTCAGTTATTTACACAAATGTTGCCTTGTATCTCCCTACAGATGGTTAATGCATTACTGAATACTTGCATAAACTTCTTCCAATGAAGTGAACAATGGTAGGGGAATTTTTTCAGTAACATCTTTATTCACAATAAATATCACTCTTACAAATTACCAAAAAAATGTTTGCATGTAAAGTTTAAAAAATCCCAAATTTGTTCAGCACTGACTGGCAGTCACACATGCTCCTGCAACAGCATATTGGCCAAAGTGAGAAACTGACCATTTGTTCATATATCACAAGAGGTTTGTTCTTCATTTAGTATAATGAAAATGCAGGGATTTTTTTTCATCATCATTTCCATATATATTTTACCTTTGCCAAAGACAGCTCAAGTATGCATTCTGAGCAGTCCTAAATTTGTCCTTGAGGGAAAACAAATTTAAGCAGGCCATGCATTGCAAAGCAGTCAACATCAGCAAGTCAAATGAAGTTCTGGCATAACCTGGCTGGCTAGGGATCAGCAGGGAAGTGTTTGTGCAGTAGGAGCAGGAACGGAGGGATCATGTGTAAGAGAGACCTGGAGGTATCATGTATAAGAAAGACCATACAGAAGACTGCTAAAGTGGTTTGGTCATGATCCCTGCAGCAGCTGCTCCAAGAATTAACAAATAAGAGCACCAAATGTAAAAATGCAAGTATTTGGCTTGAGCTGGAGAATTGAACCTGAACAATTAATGTACTGTGTGCATACATACATTTACCTGAAAAACCCATCACGCCCTTAATCCCTTTTTAATCTTCAGCATGACAGAAATTTTCAGCAAAGCACTCAATGAGATGATGAGGAATGAAGATGGATGCTTCAGCTAGGCAGGGAAAAGCCCTTGGAACTCCAAAAACTTGTACTACTAGACAACATACACTTACTACAACAAAACTTTAGAGCAGATATAAGCAACAGAGAAATTTGGTGGAAACACTTTTATTTCCTTTAACCTGCAAGTCTCTCTTGCATATTCAGTGACCCGACACAGAGAAGAGCTGGATCCTCAGTCAATGTTAGTCAGCAGGATTTTAGTGAAGTTCATGGCCATGTGTCACTGTGTGCTATCTGATGACCCTACACAGTGCAGCCACAGAAATTCAGGCAAGTGACTGATTTCCAGACAATTTTATCTGACTCATCCTTCTGAACTCTGGCTACAGGACTTTTCTTTAACTTACAGTCCTGCAACATTAAAGAACAGAATGCATCAACTTAATTGGAAACAGTTTTGCCTCAACACATCCTGCGTCTGTTCAAGGACTTAGAGAGAGGAAAAGCCTATGCTTTGAAGCACTGTGACAACTTAAGATAAATTTCAGCATTACTTTGCTAACAGAATATAATTGAAAACATACTTCAACACAGACTCTAACCTAACTCTGGTTAGAGATGTGCTTAACCCATAAGTCTGGATCTCAACATTCCCAAATCTTGAAGAAATCCTGACTCTGAGCCAAATTGTCTTCTCTTTCTATAACAAGCAAAACCAGTCTGCTACTGAGTTGAGTTCATCACTTACTCAGAATCACTGCTTTTACCATCATTTGTGTACTCCTTTTCATCACACTAATGTCTAAAGTTCCTATTTCTCCCAATCCCTCTCAAAGATTAGGGTCAAATACCTGTATATTATAGAAGGCAATCCCTCTTCCCAAAGCCTCAGTGTCTAAACAGACAAAACCAGCAGACAGTAAGATAAAGCAAGCATTGTTATTCCTATTTTCAGCTGGGAAACCATGCCTTAAGATGACTGAGAGCCAGAATCCCAAGGGAGGTCAAGGATCAGATTCTCAAATGCTCAATAACCCGCATCAGAGCCAGACTTTCATACGAAAAAGTGGAAAAAAAAAAGAAAAAAGGAGGGAAAAAAAAGGGGGTGGGGGTAGAAAGGAAACAAGAAAAAAATGCCCAAGTCCCATAGTTCCTACTTTTATCAGCTATTTTCAAAAGATCTTTTTTGCAACATCTAGAAGACCTGACCACTTAAGCACCCACTTTTGTGCCCAAATGGGAAAGCATCTCTCTAGGAAATCTCTCTCCCAGTCTGGGTGCTGCTGCCATTTTGAATCATGGCAGCATGTGAGTCACCCAGGGTCACGAAGGAAGTGTCTTGCAGAGCCAGAAATTTGAATCAGCATCTCCTGTGCCCTAACCACAAATCTATCCTTCCTCTCACTAACAACACAGTGTATTTCTTTGTTAAGTTTCTTTCTAGTGAGATATAATGGGCCTTTTTCTTTATTCATCTACAATGGTAACATGACATTATGAGACTGGCACTTGTCATTCACAGGGCATACTTTTTCTACTTGCCCCAAAACACAAACACATTTAGCAGATTGTCATCTGCAAATGACACTAGAATCTCTGTATTTTAAAATCTTTTTACTGCAGCACTCACAAGAGTAAATTTTTCTGGATATGAGAGTCTCACAACTTGCATATCCCATCTACAAAGAATTATTCCCCTTTCCTACATAACCTCCAAGGTGGGGGGGAAAGCCCCTTTTTGATCAAGAAGATCAAGATAACAGCAGTTAGTTCATGTAATATCCATTCGCAGCTGCTGCTACCGTATCATAGGTCAGTAGCCACTGAGTAGCTGCCATTTTGCATATGAGCACCCTTAGGTGTCTGTGCAAGACATGTAGAGTCGAACGGCATCAAGTGGAAAACCCAAGTGCAGCACCATGTTTTCTTTTGCTACCTTTTCCACTTTATTTAGAGGGACACATGTAATTACTTGCCAATTCAAGCTCTGGAGACTACAGGGGGATATCACTGTACAAACCAAGAAAATATAGATGTTCACTGTATCTGTGCAAATGAATGCATATGAGAAATGCCTGATGTACAGAACTCCATTCATCTCTGAGTTACTATTTTTGCACTTGTCTCATTTGGGCTTTTTTTTCTTTTTATTCAGTTTCTTCAAACCCTGCCCTCTTCTACATGACCTTTTTGATCAATAGTCCTTTGTTGTGCTGTGAGGCCCTGGCAGCAAAGGATAAAATGAATACAGCTAATTCTTATCTAATGTTTACCTTTAAACTCTATGGGTCTTGGCACAGGTTTGAGACATTTGTTTTATTTAGGTTTTGTAACTCTAAATGATGAGCATTGCTTGAGAACATGGTCTCCTCCAGAGATCTCAGCGTTCTCGGCTATCGTGTCCCTCTGCTCCTGCAGCCATCCCCACCTCTAGCCCACTTGTATGTTTCTGCTTCATCACCTCAGAAATTAGTGGACTACCTCAGCTCTTCTGATACATCTTTTGGCAAGTCAATGAAAGCCAGGATGCCAACTATTTTCATGTGGAAAATAGGCCTCTCCCTGTCTTTTTAAGTGTAAAGACTTCTTTTGTGGGGAGAGGACTCAAAAAGTCTCTTTGTCAGATTCTGCAGTTCCCTGCCATTTTAAAAACCAACTCCAACTGGTTTTGGTCACTACACTGTCTTCTCACAGAAGTTTCACTGACAAAAATTTGTGGCTGATTTTCAAATGGCAAATCAATGTGAAACTTTCTGCTCTTCTCACCCTTAAGAAAGCCTGTTACCTTATATGTGAAGATCTACTATTGTTTCAGACATTGTAGGGTAACAGTACATCCTGGCAGCTCCTAGAACAAAACCATTAGACATATGGGACACCCCCTCCCCCTTTTCCCAGCAGCTCTATCTCAGCAAGTACTCTATTTAAGCAAACAGCCTAAAGCACAACTCATACCCCAGTTAGAGACAACTATTTGAAAACTTTAGAGCTGCTATAAGTGACCACAGAAAGGGCAAAGGGATAAAAAATAATCCTAATACTACAACTGCAGATGCAAAACAAATTAATACTCCCATAGAGGGAAAGCCAGATCTGTCAGACTTGCCTGAAACTCCACAGGAGGTTCAGCTGCTGCAGCAGCAGGAGGACAGCCTGAGGCCAGGCATGAATACTCTGGCCCTTGGAGTTAGGCATATGTGCACTTTAGAGGGTTGTTGGTAGCAGGAAATCCTTGGGCTAAGCATTTATGTAACCAACCAAGTCTGTCCCTTTAAAAACAGTAATTTACTGTTTTCTCTGAAGTAAGTTTTCACTAAATTTGAAGGCCCTCTTGGTGTACTTTAGAACTGTAAAATTAAGATGAAAAAAAGGTGTTGCTTTGCTTTTGTTAGACTTTTGTTTGGTTTGTTGTGTGTTTTAATTAACACACACATTCATGAAAAGTTAGAGCTAATCATTAAAATTACCTCTAAACTTACTGTGAAATTGATTGGAATCTTAAACAGATTAAAAATTGTACTCAGTCTTGCCCTTTTCCTCCTCCCTAACAGCAGCTGCTGAAAAGGTGCTAGTTACCAACTATTGAAATGCTACATAAAAGCTCTGCAATAAATCAAGAATTTATATCCAAGTAGATAGAATGAAGTGAAACTCACTTTCAGCTTCACCATGGGCAGTAACATATAGTAACATAGTGACTGATCTATTGCTTATGAAAAGAAAAAAAAAAAAACCAAGAAAAAGTCTCTTCACAGTTCAATAGAAAGTTACAATATTTGAGAAATGAATAAGAAGTCATGTAATGGCTTTGCAGCTTTTGAACTTTCACATGTTTCAGATTTTTCTAATGCTTGTGCGGATTAAAGAGATTCACATCTCAATGGCTGGGGCACCTCACATTTTTTCTGGATCAGGTTTAATGATTTCCACACTGTAGAAACTTCACTTTGTATGAACACACCCTGAATTTAAGGAATTTTTCATACTTAGGTGCATGTTTTCCAGTATATTTCTTTTAATGTTAACCCTGCCAAAGGGCACAGTGGCTGGATCATAAGAATGAGCAACTCCTTCAATTTCACACATCAATACACTGAGGGTTTTTTTTTTCCAGATCCCAGAAATAAATTAAAGGGGGGGGGGGGCGGAATGCCAGGAAACAATGAAATAGAAGACATCCATATTTTTTTTGCTTCTGTTTATTATCTCAACTTGGACCCCAGAATAAAAGGGAGAACCACTTATTTCAGCAATGTGCAAAGTTCATGGTTTTAAAGCTACAACTACACCCTTTTCATCTCGTTAAAAAACATTTCAAAGAAGGTTGTGAGACCCAAAGAGAGAGAAGAGTCTCTGATGTCCATCAAGCTCACAGAGAAAAAAAAACTTTGCATTTTCTACCCTTTGACATAGGATTAAGGAGTGACAAAAAGCCATTTCATCCTTTCTGAGAAAATGCATATTTGTGGGCTTTCATTAAATTATATTCTAGTGGCTATCAGGATGATATGGGTACAACTAGAATCCAGCAATAATCGCACAACTCATAAAAGTCAGCATGTCTATTAAGTCCTTATGGCTCAATAACAAGAGGAATCAAATGTTTAAAAACATTTGCACACAATAGGCATGACAATCTAAGACGTAAACTACTTGGGGCCTGTGCAGAACCAAATTTAGTCGATGAATGGAGGAGTGTTTTTTTCTGGTTGTAGACCCATGGAGTCAGAAAATTTCAGAGCTTTAACTGAATTTATTGTTCTCCATCATTATGCAGCACAGGAGGACAGCCAAAATTTCACTGCCTTGAATTTCTCCTAACTTTCTCTGCCAGTAGAAATGGCCAATCCATCTAGAAATCTTCAACTACACAACACTGGTGATCAAATACTCCAGCTGCCTTCTGATATTTTTGCATGCTCCTAACTCCTATTATACACTAGCATGAGGCAGCCATGATTACCTAAGGCTAGCAAGAAGCCAAGGTTTATGGGAGAGAGCTGGTTTAAATAAGGGTATTACCTCTCTACAATGACCACCTAACTGAAAATGGCATCAGCTGGGCTAAGCAGAGAAAGCACCAACTGCTGGCAGTACTTGAGACTTTGGAGTATCCCTTTGGAGAGCTGTGCAAGCAAGCACCATGCTCCAGTCAACCCAGCTCACCAGGGCCAGGATTTCACTCTTATAGCTCTGATTTCAGATGATCTACTGTCTGACAACACACAACCAAGCTGATCTGCACAGCATTAGCTCCCTGTTCTACTTCTTAGGAACGTATCATAACATGAATGCCTGGTTTGTGAAATCAAATATCATCTGTCCGTTTGGGCTCCTTGGCCTTCCACTCACTTGCTTGTGAAAGATTTGGGATTACTTTCATAAACCAAGGCAAAACATTTCAGAGGGCAGTGCTCAGTCTTCACATCTCATGTTCAGCTAAACTCACTCAAATGTGAACAGACACTACAAATATAGGTAGCAGAGGTGACTGGTTTTAGCATTTGCAAATATCTCTTCATAATCACAAAAAATCTTGGGCACTGTGAATATGATGCCAAGAAATCAAAGTCCAATGTGAAGACAAGTGTGTGATTCCCTGGCTGTTAACAGAAACACTTTTTGGAAAGATGATGAACTGGCTGTGACACTGCAAATAGGGCACTGAAGCCCATGGGAATTTCTGCTTCTTTATAAAAAGGATGTAACCATAAAACTCACAAAGGAACATAATCTTACCAAACATTGGAAGGGGAAAATAAAATAAAACAGGCTGGAACTGGTGATCTCATCTGCAAGTTGTAAACAACTGTAAGTTTTAGTTTTGAAGGAATAATATGAAGAGCTGCTAAAGATGACACACCAGCACTTTTAGCTCAGCTAACACAGTGTGTATGTGTGTTGGCACATATATGCAGGAATTGCAGGTGAAACCTATAATATATTGCCATCATTAGAAGTCATGAACAGGGGATTTATAACCAAGATTCATCAGCTATTTTTTTCAACCATAGCCAAACCACGTATGCAGCACACTGCACCACCTCCTTCATTCTGCATGTTTTCTGAATGATAAAATATTGCACAGAATCTGTCACCAATGTCCTCTACTAATTGCCATTATTTCAAATGCCTCTGACCTTGAAATAAAAAAAAAATTTGACCTCAGTAAAGCCTAATTACCATGTCTGTATATAATAAAGAGAAACATGGCAAACCTAGACACAGCTGTGCCATACCTACCTCCAAACGAGTAACTACATTGAATGCTGGTGTGAGTACTGTTTATGCAACACTAAAGTGTCAAAAAAAAAGAAAAAGAAATATGAATTTGCCATTAACTTTAATGATGATAACAGCACAAGTGGCTAGAGAGTCAGAAAGCACTTCTTTGGTAAAATTATTGTATTCTGCCTCCCTCAACATTTCTGTGAGCCCTAGATTTATAGGTCAGGACACCAGCTATCTCATTACCCACGTTTCTGCAGCCTGTTAAGAGACCAGGGTCTCTTTGGCATATTTGTTTTGTTCACTAGTTATTCCATTTCATTAAAAACTGAAGACATTTTATGATGAAAGAAGTACATGGAAAAACATAACTATAGAGACTAACTGCAACTCAAACTTGTCTGCTAAGCTACATTTTCTGCATTACAGTTTTTTACATTGCACACATTTTCTTAATGCTCAAGAGCAAATTTATAGGATATTGCTCAACAAAAAAGTAAGCTTTCAAAGCATTTTCAGAGGAACAGTGGAAAAAAAAGTAGAAGTAGAAACACCACACTTTGTAGCAAGAGCACAAAAAAAGATACATGTTCAGGGGAAAATACCAGACATGAAAGCCTGGCCTAACTGAATTCCAGGATAAAAAGCCATTGGTTTCAACAGGGTCACGATCTCTGTCAAGATCTGAGTCTGGATTCACTTTTGAAGTAGGTGTGGCCTAAGAGCAGGAGGGAAGAATTAACAACAATATAGAATATACCTCTCTCTCTCTTAAACAGTCCATCATGCATTTCATTTTACATTGCTGTTGACTATAAAAAGGCCACAAGTGGTTATGAAATCCACATATCTAGGTACATCCTATTTTTCACCACACTATCCTTTTTGTTATCCTTCCGTTACACATTATCATGATTTTTTTTGTTGTTCCTGGTGGTGAATGGGATGAGAGCATTAATGCAATGGCTAAGCTACACACCGGAATTTCACGAATTTTATGTCAAGCCACTTCTCATCATAAACAAACCAGCATCATACATCTAGAGACATAGGTTTTGGTATGACCCTGAGATAACTGTGATTACATACTATATGCCTCAGTGTTGCATTTGTTTAAGTTGCATACACATTCACACATGCTACATGTATGCAGCATTTCTGAGTGCGTAGGCACACATATCCATGGATGCAGGAAAAGCAAGATAGAAAGAATGGGCCAGCCACAATAATGCTGCTCCTGGCTTACAGCTGTGTGTTACAGAATTTGTTTCCACGTTAATGGATCACAGAAAAAAAATCTTGTAAGGATTATTTTAATTTGTAAAACATTTGTATTCCCTACTGCATTGCAATAAAAGGAATGTGCCAACTGCCAGTCTTTGAAGAAATATGATAGGATTCCTTGTACCTTTGGTCTGAAATCAGAACTGAAACACAGTTGCTGCAGAAGAACTGATCTGTAAGGTCCTGGCAGGACGTGACGGCTGGGAGTCAACTCACTCCTTGTGGCAGTAATCCCTTCATGGGAATGGGAATCCCTTCTAGATGGGCCATTCTATATCCTGTATCAGAAAAAAGAGTACGTTGCAATAAAATCACAATATGCTCAACAAATCCATGACCAGACAAGACTTTGAGGTCAGGAATACACCAAGCAGCACAGCCACCTCGCAGCTGCAACTGGAGGCAGGATGCTGGGTATTTTGATGGGAAAAAAAGTAAAAATTATTGCCTGCATATGCTCCCAGTAAATCAGCACTCACTTAGCCACCATAGAGCATGAAACTCAGCATAATAGATCTTTCATAGCTCACAGGAGAGGTCATGGTACAAGAATGCTGAACAATACAACACAATCTTTTGTAGGTAAGCAACTCCAAGGTAGGAGGTGTAAGTTGTGGCAACAATAGAAATCTCAGAGGAGATCATCAGAAAATTATTAACATGTTTTTTCGAAAGCATGTGCAAAATTGACAATATTTTCAACACAGACATATATTTCCAACTCCTCTGGCATCCAGTTTCTTATGCATTATACAGACACAGAGCTCAGCTTTTGGTTTTGTTTTATTATCTCCATATTTCTGCTACTTATAATTACCCAAAGCATTATGATCAGATCATTCACACATTCATTTATTTGGAATAATTCCCATTAAAGAGACTTTCAGAGAAGTAACATGATGTTTAATACAGTTTCTGGTGCACTACATTTTTTATATTTATTGTGTCACTTGATGGTTTGCTAAACTGTCTGATTTGATATTTGTTACAAACTTTCACCGAGTTGAAATCCCAAATAAACAGCAAGGATACAACATTTTCCACAGAGTACATGCTTTATCTTGTTTGTTGCTTTTCTTTGAAATCCCTCTTCCTTAGCATGAATATATCAAAGTAACATAACACTCAAATACTTTTTTCCTAGAAAATGGGTTTCTGTATTAATATAGTATTGCATGATGTATTTGATTTGCTGAAGCCCAAGTCAGCTAATACCCCAAGTGAACTGAAGGAAACTACAACTATCTAAAAACAACAAGGGCAAAAAAGCTCAACAGACAATTGCAGACAAAGGCTGGAAGTTGCCTAACATCCCAAAGGCAAAGTTGGCTTTCCGTCCTATAAGGAACTGACTTCCATACCAGTACTTCCCTTCTGTTAGCAAAGAGTCTGCCCACCTGGGTACAAGCCAAAGAGGCACACTGGGATGGGCCAAACCTGGCAATGTTCCAGCCCTTTTCTCTGATCACTTTAATTGGTTCTTCATGGGGAAAACAACTGGAGAGAAGTTCAGCAGACAACACAACACAGAAGTTTGGAAGACATATGCAAAAACCCCAGCCCAGATGGGAAACCTTAGCCACTGACAGCATCCTGCAGAAAAGTGGAGCAAGAGGTCAGATTTTGAATAAGAGAATATTGCTGAGGGAAGCAGAACTCAAACTTTCTGGAGTCACCTCCAGGGACAGACAAGGAGAACGTAATTACTGGGTATCAAATTGGGCCTCTCTTGACTTTCACTTCTTCAAAAACCTGTCACTCCATGAGACCAACAGGAAGGAGCAGAGAAGGAAGTGGTGTGAGTTTCAGTAATGAATCAAGGCCAAGAAAGAGACATAGGAAATTCAACTCTGTTAGAACCAAAATGCTTTGCCTCAGCTACAAAACTCATTCGAATTCATGTCTTCATTTCCAGTTTCTTCCTCTTCATACCTTCCCAAAAGACTCCAAGGGCCAAGGCAGGAGAGCTCTGTATCCTGGGAGGTTGCTGGCTGTCCAGACAGACATGCAGTCTGCTCAGACCCCTCTGAAAGGTATCTAATTCATCCAGATATTTCAAATTAAACTATTTAAGACAAAAATTACTTCACTACTTTTCAGCACCAAGTCACAATTTTTATTTTGCAATTCCAAAGACATTTGGGGTCTTCTTCCCTACCCTCATCTGTCTCTTACTTTGAAAATTCCCAGTTCTTCAAGTGTGAGGTCATGATGTATTGCTATGAAAATATAACTTAAATTAAAATTTCTTTGCATGGTAAAAAAATCACACAGAGGAGAACAGTGGTTTAAACAAAGATCTTCTATAATTAGTGATAATAACAAAGGAAATATTCATAATTACATCAAAGGATTATTCATTGAGTATTGTTTTTATTTGCTTCCTGAGGGAGCACAAAGTTCTCTGAAAAGATAATACTATTTTAGGCAGATGTATATAAATAAAAAAAAGGCCATCTAGAGAATCCAACTTCAAACCAAAGCCTGAAAGATACTTTTGAAATCCAGAAGATGTTCTCTAGCTGATCTGATTACATGTCAGGCATCAGTACTCTGCTAGGTATGCAGTGCTGGTAAGTCTGCAGTACATAAACACCTTTTCAGATGAACACGACACAAAACACTGCAGCTACCCTGGGCATCTGTCTCTGCATACATGAGGCATTGCCTAGGGATTAATTTCATCCACCAACATAAACATAGGACTAATGTTTTTTAAGTACAGATAGCTAAAAATAGCCAAGAGTAATGTTATGCAATAAAACCTGGTATATGTTTCCCCTTTCCACATGAAGGAATATGACATAGCTTCAAACAGAAAGAGAAGGTAGTCTGACCAGAACATAGAATATATGCATTTCATTCCCTTCCAGAGAGACAGCATTTGAATCTGCCATACATTAAAGATGCATGCGCACTGTCATATCATTTCAATGGCCTAAATATTACATTATGATCAAAAATTCACAACACTTCTGCCCTCCCCTGGAAAAAAAATATAGGTCAAAAATAAATGGAAACAAACTGTTTTCTGCTTCTTTTTATGCATTTGAGAGAGAGAGAAAAAATGAGAGAGATAAATCTGCATAATACTGAACCGAATCTCTTTAATTCCAGTCAGCTTTTATCATTCAATCACCGAGTCTGTATGTGGAAAAATTCATGCTAATTCCCCCTAGCAACAGCCGCAGCCTATCCGGGGGAGCCCCGCACCAGGCAGCTGCCAGCCAGCAAGAATAACTCTAAGTAGGTCAGCCCTGCATTTCTAAAAATGCCACGGTCTAGTAACCCCACTGTCCCGTCTGTCTGCCCTGCCCCATAATAACCTCGATCGCTCGGTGACACAATGACATACTACCCTGTTAGAGCGCAATCAAATCCCTCTGCATTATTCTGCTGCGAGCATCGCTGCTGGATGAAGGACCCGTCGAGGGGCAGCATTAATCAGGCAGCCATTCATGTCCACTAGCACTTCACTCTGGAGATGGGGCCTGCATTAATGACCAGCTGTTTGAACTAACACAAACAAAATAATGCCTTCCACCCTGTTGGCTACGCAGAATACACTATTCTAATCAGGCAGGTTATGCTCATTGACTAAACCTAAGATGTAAATTAAACAGCCCCAGACAATGCCAGCTTTTGTAACATTCTATTAATTAAAGTAAGTATATTTAAATTATACTACACACAATTCAAAGAGCTATTGGTTTAATATACAGAGTCACCTCCTCCTACAAATTTGTGTTCACAGTCCAAAAAATAAAAACCAACCAAAAACCACCCACCCACTGTTTGCATAATACAATATACCTATCCTGGTAAATTAAAGAGCAACTTCAACAGAGCAAGTGACTTCTGCTGGGAGCAGGGAATGACACTAGACTTCCAGCAACTGGGCAGCAGGAACACTGACAGACACACACACTGGATGTGGTGAAGGGGTATTGATAAAAGCCCTGTAAACATCTTCCAGCCATGACACAGAGAAAGCCCAGTCGGAGCAGATTAAGCACCCCCTGCAATCTCACTGCTTAAGCGCTGCTGAGTTGCCTTCACAGACCTAAAAATAATTGCAGAGGTCAGACAGCTCCTGGCAGGATCTGGGCATGTGTCTTTAAGAGCACATAGCTGCGCCCATCCCTCCTGCTTCCCACAGCCCTGGGGACTTCTGCGTGACTGCAAGATGCTGCACGAAGCCCTGTCCCTCCCCCCTCGCTCTTAACCAGAGAAACCTTAATATAAACCACACCAGAGCCCAGCTGGTCTTCTCTGGGGTGGTATTTCAGTATGAAATCTGTAATGCCAGAACAGGATTTCAGCAAGCCTGCTTTGTGTTTAACTACATACACCCTTCCTTTTAAACACCTTGCAGCTCACCAGTCTCTTCCTTCAGAGCATGCCTCCATGTCATGCAGATGCCTGTACACAACGGAGCTGGGAAAGACATTTTCAAGGATAGACTGTTCATCTGCACTTTGTTCCGAAGGATTTGCACTTTCAGTGAATGCATGCCCACTGACAAACTGGTAATTCCGTCTTCACTACTGCAGAATTCAGCAGTAGTGCATGTCATCCATCCACATCTGATTTAGAAACACAGCAGATTCATTAATCCATTTTGCTCTTTCTTGTTTGAACCAGGCTTGTTAACCAGGTTATGAGAGTCTTGCTTTGCTTTGTGGCATACATCACATAGCTATTCTTGGAGAGATACAGTCACTGACGTAACCATGGGCTCCTAATTACAAGCTGCTGACATTTTGCTCATCTCTGCAGCTTTGAAGCTGTGAGCTAAGAGTGTCTCCTCCTCCCTCCTTGCTTGCTTTAAACTGCCTGAGTTAGAAGCACAAGACAGTTTCAGAAAGGTATAGGAGTGGCATAAATTCCATTGCAGAGCCTGCCGTATTGCCAAAGTTATTTTTCTTTAAGCAAACAGAAAACTACAGTTTGGAAGTAATAAGACTCCTTTGCCCCCAGCACAAGAATGTTATCCAACAGCTGGCTAAATATAATCCAACACACAGGGCTGCCTTTGTAGGCTGGGCAACAAACAGTGGAAGGACCAGACAGGCTTCTTGCAGGGTAGCTCACCATGACTATTGGGAAATCCCCTTGTACACATTTTAGGATGACATTATGGTCTATGGCTTTGCATAAAAGGGAAAAAAAGGAAAGGAAAAACCCCCCTCTTTCTTGATAGGCAGCTGCTAGAAGCCATGCCAAGCCCTGCTAACTGAGCGCAGCACTTGTTCCCCCTATTTCTGTATTGTTCATATATGGCTAAGTTGAGCTGCCTACCAAATGGAACATGCCTGCACTGTGACAAGTCTACCTGCTCTAAAAACACAGACTTCCCCATGCAGGTCTGGAAATAAAAAATATACCCAGGTACATTTCAAAGAAATTGATTTCCAAATGCAAACATTGCCTTTTCTCAATAGATGAAGAATCCTTTTCAGTTAGAGGCTGATTTTGAAAATCTAAAACAAAAAAAGATTTAAATATAATGCTGAATATAAATGCTCAGTTGAGCATTTAGTCATCTGATGGCTGTGGTAGCCAGCTGGTCTAGAAGTCATCTGGGATGCATTTATTTTGATTAGATTGATCACATTTCTATTTACAGTATAGAATTTTTCACCATACTGAATACAGCTGTGTTTATAGAGATTTCAAGATGGAGAAAACGAAACCCCATGGTTTGTCTCAGCACAGTACAGAAGATTCAGTGCTTCAAGGTGTTAAGCGGAAAGGATCTGCTTTCACATTTCTTTAAAGAATTCTGCCTACCATCTGTTTTCGCAAAGTGCCACCTCAGTCAGGAAATGGGTGTAGAGCTATAGCTGAAAATACAAGCTGCAATCAAGTCTGACCCAGCAAAGTGACAAACATCCTCTGTAAATTGGTCAGAAATATCTTTCTTTCATTTCTATACATGTTCACAGACGCAAAAAAGCACAGACATACACAGATATACACACAGAGTGAGCGGCTGCTGTTTTCCCTGGGGATATTCTTGCAGCCACCTAACTCATCAGTTCCCTCCCTGACAGCATCAGGAGTGTTCGAGCTACGATTTACAGTCCCTCCATCCATACGTTGCTTTGTTAATCAAGCCATCCTCTCTGCAATGAGAATCCACAGAATCAGACAAATGGCACGTAGCGTTTCTTCTTCCTTTACATTTGCATTCGCTCGCTCTCTCCTTCTCCCTTGGCTTTGCCTTAATAGGCAGATGCAACCGATACCTTATTTATCCATCTCCAGCACAACACTGAGGTGAAACCCGACTGCAGCACTCTGGCTTCCCCATGTTAATCCTCTGGAGCAGCAGAGGCTGGATTCTTGTTGCTGATGCCCTTGTAAAGCACTGGATTACTTTACATAATATTTCTTTAAGCTTTCACCCACCCCATCCTAGATTAACACCCTTCCTTTCTCCTCCCTCCCCCTCGCCAAAGAAAACCCCAAAATCATCACATATCGCAACCCTTTGCATCCAGAACCAACAAAAAAAACCACGGCTCCATCGCTCTTCTTCCTTAGCAATGTGCAGACGAGTGAGTTTCGAGTCAGCCAAGCCGGGGTGAAGCGCAGGCAGCAAGACTGCAGCAGCCCCAGCAGCAGCAGAAAGAGCAGCAGCCGCCCAGGTAAATGGGGGGAAAAGCAGGCTGTGTCGGAAGCGGTGCAGCATCGTAGCTGTAAGGAAAGACAGTCGTGCTTCTTCCGAACGGTGCAGCTTTATGCCTGCAGGAATGGAGAAAAGGGAAGACCCAGAATTAAAAATAAAAGCCAGAACAGCTAAGAAGAAACAGTAACTATAATAAATTATCGTAACTTTATTTTTCTGAGCTTTTAGGCTGTTCTGGGAGGCTGCCTCTTTTCTTCTCGCTCCCCAAAGTCTTCTGTCTTGCTGGATGCTACTGTCCAAGAGTGCAGAGTCACAAAGGCTCACTCTCCAAAGCGCAGTGAGACCAGCATCACATGAGAAACCACATGACGCACCCAAATCGGATGCTGATGTGGTCCACTATTTCACTCGGGGGCGGGGGGAAGAAATATCAACCGAAACATGCCCCTCTCTACTGGTTAGAAAGAATTTCCCTTTAAAAAAAAAAAGAAAAAAAATGTCCCAAAATAAATATCTCCATATCTATCCATCTTCAATGCCAATGCTTCAGGAGGCAGGAGAATGCTGTTCCACAGACACTAGCTGGATGGCAGCAATATTACTTCCAGGCTATGTTGTTCAAAGCTGATTCCACTTAAGTGAATTCCTGAAAAGCATACTCCATGTCTCCCTAACATGAACAGGCTCAGAAAACCATCTCCATTATCGTTCCCTGCAATCTGTATCCAAACCTGTGTTCTGAATAATTTATATAAGACTAATAAGCTGTTTGCCAAGACCACTCCTTTTCCCACTTAGCCCTACACTCAATGGACGACTACAGCAAGAAACAGGAGCAGTCACTGTTTCCTTAACCGGTAATTTTAGTAAATGCACTGTCCCACACAATAATCAGGGAAAAATGAGTAGAAGGTTTTTTTCCTCATGTGTGGACACAACAGGGCTCCTTAGTTTGCGGAAGGTGGCAATGTTTTCCTGATATTGCCGATTCAAAGCTTTCAATCCAAGTCAAGAAGTAAACATTCATGCCTGCCAATTCTGCAGAGGTGCCGTGCCACACTGTTTAACACAGAAACATCTGGACACCCCTGGCAGTCCCTGAATAAGAGAGCAGGGCTTCACAATGCTGTTTACTGTCAGGGCACCAAGCAGTTAACATCCTTGGCTGCTTTACCATCTTGTCTATAGGAGCATGGAACTGAGGGACTGGTTCGCTCGAGACACAAAAGCAAAAAAGCTGACCTTGATGATCGATGGAATTGCTGCTCACAAAGTTATCATCCAACAAACAGTTAGCGGTTTGTAGCTTGTTTTATGCCTAACATTTGTTCAAGTGACAGAGCAGGTGGCACAGAGTCTTCCGTCCCCTTTGTTTGCAAAAGCCAGGCACCACCTCACAACGCTGCGTTCTCTGGCTCTTTACACTGAAACTGTACACGGTGTCGGGGAAATGTAGGAAGGGAGTTGCCGTGAATCCGCACAGCTGCTTTGCACAGGATCCCATTGCAATCTCCAAAGTTACGTAATGGAGATCAAGCACAGAATTCCATCAGAAGAGAGAGATGCTTAGCCCTTACACAGGAAAGCGCAATTAGAGCAAAACCCGAGTGCTCTTTGGTGCCGATTTCAGCCTTCCCAAGTGTTCACACAATAGCAGATCACAAAAATTTGCACAAGGCAGTGGTAGCTTGTTCTCATTGGCTCCTCCCAGAAAGAGGTTTTGCAATGGGCTGCACCTAGGAGTTGCACACGTAAAATCCAGTTGTAGCATTCACCCTCGGCATGCTGTTAGTGTTCAGGAGAGGCATAGGACTGCATGTACAGAAATCACAAGATTACCACAGTCATCCGAGGACATTTTCACCTGTGGGGTTAATAATTTCAGCATTGTCAAGTCTTTGGTGGAAAAAGGTATTGGTATACCCCAACTCAGACTGTAGCTAATCAGTATAGTACTGCATTTTCAGATGTAGTGTCAGCTAATATGGAGAATCCAGGTTACAGATGACTTTCTCAGTCCAAAAGGTAAACATTAGTGAGGCAGGGACTGAGTGCAGCAAAATATGTATCTTCAGGGCTTTGGATTACAAGAAAATAGGAGCTGTTCTGGTGACCAGTCCCATTGTTTTTGAGCAATAACAATCAAAATAACATGGCTCTGAATGCCTTCTATTCTGTTCTCATTAGTTTCTATGTATGAATTGCATACATTTTCCTAGATCTACCACTGAAAGAAAAGTGAAGGAGTCAGGGAATGAAGATACTTTTCATACTAGCTTAACCAAGTTCAGGTCAAATCAGTAGCACATCCAAATTGTTACCATCTGATCATCATTCAATCTCTAGTTTCTTCCAGTTCAACTATTAACCAAACCACTAAAACCCTAGTGAACACCCTGATAACAATTCCAGTGTTCTACCATGTGTTCCCCATGAAGAACAGGAGAAAAAACAAGATCAGATGAGTATGAAACCTGAACTACACTCAGAAGTCTGAATTAGGGCTGAACCAACATGGTACCTGGAGGATGCTGCTTTTTTCAGGCCTGGAAAAGGGGCCCTATAGTATCTATAAATATATCCATAAGCTTGTGAAAAACCTCCTATGCGGGTACATGATGTATGTACTTTTAAGTAGGATCCAGAGATACAGGGTCATGTTAGGTGTCAGTGAAGGGGAAGGGAGGGGAAGAGACAAGAATTACAAAGAGAAGACCAGTCATAATTCCTTCAGAAAGGCAAAAGACTTAGACGAATAAAGGCTGTCTGTGAGAGACAGCCCTATGCACATAGTGCCTACAAATCTAATTCTTACACTTCAGGTCACCTCCCAACTAATTTCTTTGATAACAGCATGGGTAACTAAATCTTTCTTCCTTCTCCAAATCTCTAACATAGGTACTTTACTATGTCAGATATTGTTAGCTCTCAAAGTAATTAATTGTCAGACTCTAAATTTCTGTGTCTAAAATAACTTTCCCAGTTTAACTCCATAGTGCATTTTCTCCCCCACCACACAGTGAATGGAGAGGTAGGAAGTTGTCCGAATAGAACAGCTGAGGGTGCAGGTAAGAACTTCTGGTTGATATAATTGCTGCCTGAGTTCACATGATAGCTTTTAGACTGGAACACATGGAAAGAACCAGGATTATTTTGGACACCGTCTTGACAGGTCATCAATAACAATTTCCCCAACACAAATTTGGTGCCAGAATTTGAAGATCCATTCTCAAACACTTGGTCACAAATCCTGCTTCATATTAGTGTAGTTTTGTGCTGCCTTAGGGATGCACTAACTACCTTAGGTTTGATGCAACTGTCCACAGGGGACAAGTTTTGGAGCAAAGATTCAGCACCTGAGTAGAGTCTAGATCAACATGAAGAATTAGAGAAATATACAGAGAGCCCAAAATAAGCTTAATTCATGACTATTGGAGGAGTAATTTTCATATACTTTTCAACCAAATACCTAATTGTATGGCTAATTTTCTGCTTGGTACAGTACTCCAATGCAACATGGATCCCTGTGAGTCTGATGTATTGAACATCACTGAAACCAAAACTTTGGATCCCAGTGCCAAGATAGTTGTACTGTTACAGAGAACAAGACCTAAATTCCTTTCAACACCAGACAATTATTAGGATTCAAAAGAGCAAAGCTACACAGCCATCTTTAGGGCACCAGCTTTTCCTTCTCAGAAAAGTCCATTTTGGGTCTTACTCCCTAAAGTCAAAGGAAGCAGAACTTCACATTGGTTAAGCATAGCAAAGGCAGTGCAGAGACTGAAGTAACAGAACAAACCGAACAAGTATCTGGCCAATGGTTTAACATAAATTTAAGTTTTTGCTTATTACAGCTAAAACCTCCCACCCCTGTGCAGCATCACCTAGGAAGTAGGAACAGAAAAACAGCAGAAATATTCTATAGTTTCAATTGAAGCAGAATGCCGCTAATACACCTGTGCATATCAATAAAATCATAGAATCATAGAATCAATCAGGTTGGAAAAGACCTCAAAGATCATCGAGTCCAACCCTACCATCGTTACTAGACCATGGCACTAAGTGCCAT
>NW_008680939.1:24769-33322 GCF_000695815.1 Acanthisitta chloris | reverse complement strand
CTGGCAGAGCTTGAGTCTGTGCCCTCTTGTCCTACTGCTGGTTGACTGGGAGAAGAGACCAACCCCCACCTGACTACAACCTCCTTTCAAGGAGTTGTAGAGGGTCATAAGGTCACCCCTGAGCCTCCTCTTCTCCAGGCTGAACACCCCCAGCTCCCTCAGCCTCTCCCTGTAGCACTTGTGCTCGAGTCTCTTCACCAGCCTCGTTGCTCTTCTCTGGACTTGCTCCAGCACCTCAATCTTCTTCCTGAAATGAGAGGTCCAGAACTGCACACAGTACTCCAGGTGTGGCCCCACCAGTGCTGAGTACAGGGACAGAATTGCCTCCCAGGTCCTGTTGACTATGCCGCTCCTGATCCAGGCCAGGATGCCATTGGCCTTCTTGGCCACCTGAGCACACTGCTGGCTCATGTTCAGCTTCCTGTCTATCCAAACTAGAGTTGCTAATTTTGATTGAATCATATAATTGCTAAATTCTGCAAGGAATGGTCTATTTGAATACTTGATGAATTCTCAGGAAATAACAGGCTTTGGGGCTCATTTTTCAATGACCTTTCCCTTTCTAATCTGCAGATAGAGAAAACATTATCATTAGGCTTGAGGTTTCAACCCAAAAGCCAGGCAAAAACTGCTGTTTCACTGAACTTGAAACCTTAAACTGAACCTCTACCATGTAAACCTTATGAACTCAAATCCAAACAAATGTATGTCAGTGAACAAAAACCACAGTGATGAACATGGGTCTAAGTACTGAGCCATGGTGGCTACTGGCCAAGGCATGAAGTACCCTACGCTTTGCACAAAATACCAGTAGATGTTTACTGACCATGGGGTATGTCTAGACCCACACTGACATAGTTAGAGACATTTAAGTCAATGTCATCTGGGAGGTTTAGTCCCAACAGCAGTATCTCTACAGTGTACCTCTTCAGTAAAGTAAAATATCCTATAAGGAGTTTTGTGTGACCACAGCTAAACTCCTTTGGTTATTAATGGGTCCTACAAAGCCATGGCCTGATCTTGCTATGCTGTTTGCCACCTGGAATAAAGATCTAATTACTGACTCGTAAAAATACATGTGCTTCAGTTGCCCATACAGTTAAAATAACCATATTTCAACTGTAGATAATTTTCAATAGAATATACCAGAATCTGTCTAGACCATCTTAGTGAATGCATGTAAAAAAAAAAAAAAAAAAAGGGAAATGCTCTTTCTTCATTTTCAGCAGAGACCTTCATCACAAGAAACTGGTGAAGCACTACAGTTCTGCACTTTTCTCTTGCAGTCATCTGAAACCGTATCAATTTATTTGAATTCACTGACTATTCCATACTACTCTTGGAAGAACTTCCCACACAAATTCTATCTTCTACAGATGTGTGATGGACAGTTTATTGCAATTAACCTCCCAAAGCTTCAGCTATTTCAGATGATAGCACTGACCACATATGCTCTTATTTGCCAGCTCCTTAATTATAATATTTGAGAATCTGTTTCCAGTGTGAGTACTAACGCTATGTCATGGTTTCTCATATTCACCCATGTTTAATCATCACTTTAAAGGACTGACTCTACATATCTTATGCCTGTGCTGTTGGAACTCTGAAAACTGTGTGATATAGAAGACTTCATCAACAGTCCTGGAGGGGAGCAGAAGTAGGGGGATTAACTGAGTAGAATGTGATACATTGATGTAAATGCAACCAAATGATAAACAATAGTGAAAAAATTCACAGTTTTCCCTGCATTTGTGGATGCTTTTAAGGTTAATATTTCCATTATTCTTCTGCCTTACTAAAAACTGTTTCCAACAGTTAAGTTATCTCTGGGGCCAAACTCTTCTCACAGTTCAAAAGCAACTGACATGATGTATAAGCCAGTGTAAAAGGGGTCAGGAAATAAGTTAATGTAGAGGACTGTAATTATGGTATTGATGTAAAAAGAAAATAAAATTTGAACAAAGTGTTTAGGAGTGTGTGTTAAAATGTACAACTGGTAGGAAAATAGGAATGCTCCACTAACTCAGTTGTCATTGAACATTGAATGATCTTATCGTTCCCCTTTATTTTCCTGAAAATGTAAAATAACACTCCTCTTACATGGACCATGGAATATTTACTTGCTACAAAACACCTCACCTAAGCTACATCACCAAAACATGACCACTGAACTGGGCCACAAATCTTCCATTACATGTGCGTTCATTTTGCATCAGAACTTTGATTTTGACTCTAAAACTCAAATGTTGCTTTGTTTAGTAAACCAAGAAGAGAATTCAGTCTGAACATACAAATTCCTCGTGTAAATACCCTAATTTCCTTACAAAGTTTCACAGTCATTAGTATTGGGTTAATGAACACAGAGCACTAGGAAAAGTGATGCAAATGTCAGAAAAGGAGGAAGTTGTGTGGTCTCTCAGTTCTTTACTGTGAGGGTGGTGAGGCACTGGCATAAGTTGCACAGAGAAACAGTGGATGCCCCATCCCTGGAGGTGTTCAAGACCAGGCTGGATGGGGTTATGAGCAATCTGGTCTAGTGGAAGGTGCCCCTGCCCATGGCACAGGGATTTGGAACTAGATGTTCTTGAAGGTCCCTTCCAACACAAACCAGTTTATGATTCTATGACTCATCCCAACCAATTTACAAACCCTAATATGTTTTACCTGCCTGTGAGAAAGCTGTGTGATGAAGAGGTTACGTGGAGACCAGAGTTGCACATACAGTAGCTAGAAGTCCATGAACTGCTTGATTAATATCATATCTATATAAAAATTAAATGCTTTGGAGTCTTTTTATTATAAGTTATATGCTACTCAAGGCAAAACATACTGAAATACATTACAACCAACTCTTTAGTGAAACTGCTGAAAAAGCAGTTAGTATTTGGTCTTGGGCAAAAGACTGGTTTCCTTTTGTTGGCTGCCCAGTTTTAGACGGGTATTTTACATCAAACACATTACAAGTTCAAAGTGGAAGAACTATGTTTTTTCACCTGTGAGTGGTTTCGACTTAGACTTCAGAATTACTGTCAGGAAGTCAGTTTTTCCATGCTTGTTACTGTAAACAAAGATTGTATGGCACATCTCCAAAAGTGATAGAGGGTCAAGGACCAAACTGCAAGTGCAACAGATTGCTTCCAGAAACCAAAAGCATAACACTGAAGTGAGGATAACCACACATTCAAACCCTGAATGATGTTCTCATCACTCAGCTGTTTGGGTGGTACAATGAATACATTTAAATACAACCTCACATACTGGTTTTTAAGACATATCTCTATCTAAATATATATACTTTATGTATATATGTATATATGTATATTTATATATACTTACACATACCATATATATACACACATATATTATATATAAGTGAAATGCACGTATCTGACTGAAATGGTGAGTAAAGACAGGGAGAATCACTTATTAGTAACATCACTTATTATTATGAACTTTATCATTTATTATGAACATTAGCATCACTTATTATTAACATTGCCTCTCACTCAATTTTTAACAGTTATTTTTAATTCTGTCAAGCCTCATTCCCATCTCTACTTGATTTTATTTTACCTCACTGTCATGGTTTAACCACTTTGTAAACATGCTGTAAAATAACAACAACCATTTCTAAGAAGAGTCCTTCTCCCAAACAGTAACATTCCTATTGATATTTTCCTTGTAAGACACTATCATTTCCAAGAGCTGGAGCCAGAATTTATAATTTTGTAAGCATATATCTTGTTCATCATGGTGTTACTTTTTGCTTCTCCTCAGGCATGAACCCAAATTTGCTACTTTCATAACTTCTTTTTTTTAACATCTAAACCTCTAAATATTATTTTAGGGAACATAATTCACCCCTTCTGCCCTTGTGTGAGGCTTATAACATTGCCTAACTACACACAAGTTCTATATGGGTATCTTCATCTCCAGGCCCCCAAGCCGAGATTCTGAAGATGAGTATTTACAACCACGACTGAAGCCTGTAGAAGTTGTCTTGGTAGTACAATACAGGGCATCCCAAACTGAATACCATAAACAGGTGAAGACTCTGGACAACAGCTTTGTGTCTGAAAAATAGGGACAGTATCAACCCTTCATCTCATGAGGATGTGACAAAGATTAATCAGATAGTGGATCAGTAAGATATGCACACATTAGCTGATGACAAAACACACCTTTCTGGAGCAAATATCTTAGAGTACAGTAAACAGAAAGACTAGAACTGAGGAGGTGGGTGAACATCAATTTGCTATATCCATCCTGCTCAGGGAAAGAAATGGAAACTTCTAGGAAAACAAAATATATATGATCAGGCATGTAGAAAGCAAACAATCATTTTCAAATTTCCACATTACTGAAGGATAATTTTATTGCTGGTGGTTCCTCATGTTTAAGTATTTGTGCCCGAAACATTATAAACATTCTTCTAACTTAACTGCTTGCAATATTATAAATTTTGTACTCTATGTAATTATTAATGACACAAAAGTAACTGGGAGCATATTTCTGTTAACCTATTAACCTTAATCTTTCAACTACCTTAACAAATGCTTGCAGCTCACCTCATCTGCTACTGTACTACCTAAGCAGTATTCATCACAAAACTCCAGCCTCATTGCAGTCGCTTGGAAAAAAAATTAAAACAAAGTAACAGCAGAGCTTAGGAAGGAAGGTTAGAAGCCTGACTATTATCAGAAATGAAAAAAAAAGTCAGAAGAACAAACTGAAGAAGAAATTCAACATCTCAAATTTATTCAAAAGCCCTAAAATTAGATCTATTTCAGGTCACGTACGAAGCACTTGCTTACATTATACTGTCTTCGATATGACAGAACCACATACGTAACTGGTTTTTGCTGGGAAAGACCATTTTCTGAATCAGGACTACAGATGTTATACTGGCTGAAAAACATAAAAGCCTCAGACACATGTTATTAATTTGCAACTTGCAGATATGTTTAACTGTAAACAAATTGTGAAAAATTTTGAGGAGATTTAAAAATAATTATGGCCAACAGGATGAATGTTTCCTGGCCTTATATCCAACATCAAGAAGTCATTTGAAAATGTCTCTGCACTCAATTGCCATTTAAAAGTTGATTCAGTTCCTCTGACTCTGACAATCATAACTAGATTCAGCTTTGGAATATTTGTTTTCGCTCATCATTAGCATCCCATCCTGTGCTGTTAAGCATTTCAAAACATCTCAAAATAAAACCTTCCGAATTACGACAGCGAAACATGATATGTGAAAACATCACCCCCCACACTACAAACCAGACTAGAAAAACTTGCTATTCATCAGATTTGGACCCAAGAAACAGGCTGTGCTCCACTGATATTGTTAAGCACTTAGAATATTAAACATTATGAGAAATGGTTAAAGACATTTTGACCAACCTAACACTTACTTAAGTTTAACAATAAATGAAGTTGATGCCCTCCCATGCTATCAGCTAACATACTTTTTATCTTGCTAATCAAGGCCAACCCTCCAGATTTAGGGCAGAGGAATTCCTTCTGTAAACACAAATTCTCTTTTACCTCTGTGCATGACAAAATAACCTTCACCTGTAAGATTACAGTCTCAATAACAAGGCCTATGACCACTGCCAATGAACCTTCTCTTGACAAGGCTGAACAAGCCTTGTAGAATATAGCATCTGTATAAACACTGGCACAGGGGAGAAAGCTTTCAACAGTCCCCTTCTGACAGCCTGGCTGCACTGAGCAGTGGTGACTCCACAGTGGTCACCCCCAACAACATATGCCCCAAAACCTAATCCTACTAATAACTTTAACTGAAAGCAAACATAGAAAGTCAACTTCTGTAAGAATTAAATGAAAACAATATAAAGCACCTGTTGTGTCTCCTTTGCTTTATTCATTTTTAGCGTCAATGATTATTTAATTGCCACAAGTCCTAAATTACATCTTTCTATCTCCAGCTTATAGAGGATGATCTCCATGAAAGCAGGGTGGTTTTTTTCTAAACTATGCCTTCTTAACCCAACTATCCCCACTACATTACCTAAATAAAAAAGACATTTATTTATGGATGTATTTCTCCAACAAAACATATGCAAGTTACCTGCTGCTTTGCCCTCCTTAAACCAACAAAAAACTTCTTCAGACTTGATTGGATTTGAATTTCACATATGGTATCAAAACATCTGTATGCACATAATGCTGCAACCTTTTCACTTATACTGAAAGCAATTGCCAAGCTGCTGATGCATTGTGTCCAAATTTGATTTCTTTTGAGAGAAAGACATCACCTTCTTTCCTAGCTTTTGGGAGATGAAGGGGCATTTGCCTGCAACAGGAAACTATTTTCCGCACATGAAATTCTTGCCAGAGTTACCAGTCTGACAGGTGGCAGACTAGTCTCAAAGTGAGTAACATTCTTTTCTTTCCTAGAATTAGATTTTTAAAAGCACTTAATTAAAAAAATACAATACAAAACAAAAAACCACACCATAAAAAAACCCCGCATAAACAACAAGACCCCAAACCAAAAATCCACTATTTTAAAACAAATTGGAATAATGATATACACCTGCATTTTTGTGCCTGCAACAGGCCATCCTTCAGATCAGCTCTCAGCTGGACCACAGTATCCAATACCTTTTGCTAGAAAAACCAACTTAAAATCAGTACTTCTGTTCCAGAGTCTGGGCATAAGCTGCAATTGCTAACTGTCAAATATATACACACACTTTTGCCTGTGCTGCTTCAGCATCCTTGGCTTGACCAGAAGCACCTTTTCTGTCCCAAAGAGCTCCACCTCCCTGTCCAAGCTTCCCATGCTAGCAAACTGAAAACAAAGGTTAGCCTCATAAAGAGATTAGAAATATCACATATCCCCTTCTCCAGAGGGGTAGACAGATGTGGTGCTTAGTTGCCAGCTTGGGTTAAACCATGGCACATGCCAATAATCAAATTAAATGCAAAAACACGATGACTAGTTTTTTCATGCTTTATTTCTTCAAACTTAACAAGATTCCTGATTAAACCGCAATTTTTATTCCCCTGGATTACAGTTGCACTTGAAGGGAAAACAAGCCTCAAAACAGAAGACTGCTATCTGTATCACCCATGCTAACACGCAATGGATCAATGCCTTACCTTAAGGTCAGTAGGGCTGGCAAGAGCAGCTCAGATAATAAAAAAAATGTAGCTAACATGGGCTCTGGGAAGCACAGTACTGTGACATGAATAAACACAGCTGAATATGTTTCCTACTGGCTCACATACTGAAGACTTTATCAAAGAATTAATTAGACACTGCTGTTTTAAGATGGACAGCCTTGTGCAAAAATGCTGGAGGCAGAAGTTGGAGGCTTTCATTTCCCACCATGCAGAAGCCTGTACAACTCTCACTGAAACACTTCTAGCATGCATTAAAGAGAAGTTACAAATTCTAAGGAAAATTTTCTTTTATAAAAGATGCCTAAAATAGAAAACTAAACCATCTTAATATCTCTTTGAAAAAAGGTAAAACAAGAAATAATCTAATGCATTTCTATAAATAATTTTCCTCTCATCTTTACTTACAATTTTATTCACAGATCGCCAAGAGAGAATCACCACAGATCATCAGAGAATAAAAGTTGGTGGTGTGCATTCACTCACATTTCATGTGTTCTGTTTCCTTTTAGATAAAGCTTTTCTTCTGAATTTGCTGAGTTTTAATCACACTTGAGAAAGAGTCATTGTTTTAATGTTTCAAGTTTTAAAATACTGATTAAACCCACACAGACAGTCGAGATCAACTGCAGTTTAATGCTGTTCACTTTTATGAATGTAGGAAAGGTCATCTGTAAAACATGAGTGTAACTCAAGGAATACAAGTTTGCACAGCTCCAAAAGAAAGAGTAAACCAGATAACAAGAAGTGATTCTATACTAAAGATGAGTGTTTCAGGAAGACCTAAAGGACAAGCATTCTCTGCTTGGAAAATAGAGCCAGAACGACACTATGCAGAGATAAAAATACCACATTGTATGCTTAAGACTGTGAAATCCTTCCACAACAGCATACCTTTACAGTTTGTATGTCTATGGTACATGCTATTTCTCAGAAATGGGTATATCCTAATGAAAGAAATGGGTAAGTTTAGTTCTTCGACTAACACATGATCCTTCTTTTCTTTTTTTTCTGTTTTGAGGTTTGGTCAAAGTTCAAAGATATGGAAACATCCCATCCTCTTTAGTGCACAGAGCTTGGTGGGAGTAGAGTCCACTCTCCTGCCCACTCTGTTTTCTTCAACTAGCTGAACAGGGGATGAATTTGATCTTCTATATACAATATCTGCAGAAAATACATCTATAAGCTGCATAGATCCTAAATCGTCATCTGACATCAACTTGTACTTGTTCGTACATGTGAAATTTATATTACTTGGTAAGCATACCAAATACTCCTTTACACTAATTTCTGGTTTTACAGTACAACCATTTAAACCTCTCTTTTTCAAAATCAAAAATCAATTGAAACTGTACATGGAAAAGGACAAAAAAATGCCTGAATTAATCCTACCTAAGA
>NW_008680939.1:0-24727 GCF_000695815.1 Acanthisitta chloris | reverse complement strand
GCAGTACTGCATTCAGCTGTAATTTAAATCTATATTATATTTAATAAAACCACAGTGTGTTCTCTTGTCCTATTAAAACTGCATTCTACCTTACCAGGTCTGAATAATTTGTATAAAATTGATTGCTACAGTTCTTAGTAAGAGCTCTAATTGCATTCCTGGTATAACTTAAAATGATAACCCTATCTTAATTAGTAGCATGCTACAGAAATGCTTTTGAAAACTGTGGAGGATTAACTTGCATTTTTAAACAGAAGCCTTGGGGTTTTTTGGTGGTGTTTTTGTTTTTTCTTTTTTAATTTCAGCTTCAACACATGAACTAGCTCTAATTTATCATATACAAAAAGAGATTCAAACAAAGAGAATAAACAACCCTGCTGTCACCTCCTCTGGCCAGCGTGAGTTTTTGTGTATAGGCTGATCTCTGTGCACAGACATGCATGCTGCTCAAGGGGCTCCTCTACTTGGAGAGCAAAGAATGTGCTTATATGCTTCATATGTATCTGATCAGTCCCCAGCACACATCACATTTATCTGGAGTCTCGGAGAGTCACCAGTGCTGCAAATGAGCCATGCGTGGGACAGGAGCAGGATGAAGAGCAGGGGCTGGGCCAAAGGGAATGCTGCCCTTTGAGGGCCTGGGGGAAAGCTTCACATGGATGCACAGTGCAACTCCAGCACAGGCAGCAGAGGAAAAAATTCTGATCAATTAAAGAATAAATTAAAAAAACCAAACAAACCCACCAACAAACAAAAAACAACAACCAACTTAAACACAACACCACGCCAAAACAAAACTAACCCAAAACATTCACATGGGCAATGTGCTCCAGACACCCCTCAACAGGGTCTCTGATGACAGAACCAAAAGTAACTCCAAATCTGCACGTACAACTGTTTGCCCAACTCACCAGCCAGCCCGATGCTGTCCAGCTGTTGTGACTTCTGGAAGCATATGCTTCACAACATAGCAAAGGAATGCCCCTGTTTTGTCAAGAGTCAGAAAAATTGATATCAATTATATTTGGTAGCAAGTAACTAAAAGTCCTTTATAAAAATCCTACTTTGCCTTGGGTTTGGGGGAATTTTTTTTCCATTTGCTGGATTTCTTGCTACATTTAAGCATATTCATACTGCTGTTCTGTGAAAAAGTGACACAGTTTTCTAGCTTAATAAACAAATACTAATTGGCTTTATTTAGAAAGTAACTGGTGCAGCAGTTAGCTGCATAAGAAATCTATTCACAGAAGGCAGTGCTGGAACTGCTGTCCACAAATCCTTGTGATCTACTTTACCATTGTCTGTGTTACAGCTCTGCTTGGAACTAATTTTATGAGTCCCATCTCACTCTGTTAAAAGTAACAAAACCAAAAAAACAACCCCCCCAAAACAACCCCTATATCCTAGTAGTAATTTCCTTGGACTTTAATGCTGCTTCTCATGCACCACAGTACAACTATAATGAGGTACCAAGCAGGAAAGACCAGGATTAGGGTCCCAAGAAATTACTTTTTGTAACCTGATCTTTTCCAAATTAACTTCTATTCCTAACCTTTTAGTGCTAAGGAAACATCCATCTTTTTAGCCAGGCAGACTAGTTATTTTACAGGCTCCATAGGGCACAGACCACTCTGAAAGCATCTGTGTGCACCTTTCTGTATGAACACAGCATGTTGGGATTCTCCATGCTGTGCTGGAGCTCCATGGAGCCAGATAAAAGTACAGAAGCAAGAAGGTGATGTTTCAGAATCACTATAGTGATTCTACTTAAAAATGAACACATGTAATTCTGCATACATCCATATGTACGTGGGCATCCCTGAACACATCCCTGCATGGTCCCTTGAAATTTCACTTTCACATACATGTAAAATGATTAAACTCCCCCAGAAATGGTGACACCTCTTTCAGAGCTGTAGCATTTTCCTCACTGCAGCAATGCACCTCTGTAAGGTGAACACACATTCATTGACAAATTTAAAGAGAATGCCCACAAAGCAAGAATCTGCATTACTTTTTTGTTCAGTATAGCTGACAGATGCCTACAGATTTTTCATGTTATGAAGTAGTTAGCCTTTTGGTAGGAGAATGATTTGCACCTCAGCCTCTTCTTTAAGTTTTACTGATGGTATGGAGTGGAAAGAGAAGGTTTGAATGAAAATCATCACGTACCCAAGACTGACTGACTACTGTTTCTGCTTATGGCAACACACAAGCAGAACAATCAGCTCTTGCCTCTGGTGTGATCCCAGCTAGTCTGTTAGCTAGTCCTTATAAATCCATCCATCACGTCTATGAAAGTCACTGCCTTCCTTTTACCAAAGATAATGTATGTTATTGGGATTATACCACTGCATGCAAAGTCATTAAAGAAAGATAGACCACAATTTATGACCGAGTGTGTGGACAGCATGGCGTTATTTTAACCATAAAATCACAATCTGCAAGGAGAGTGGCCAAACCAGAGGAGCCATTAAAGACTTATAATTAACATCAATCAATGTGACACTACTGTTGACATCTTTATTACTTTAAATACACTAATCAAATACTTCTGCATTCAGATAGAAAGATTGATAGGCAGACAGGCAGAGGGAACATCCCTAGAGAGAGCAATTTTAAATTATCTGTTCTAAAGGTAACAAAAAATAAGCACACCAGTATAATCACATGGAAATGCAGTGTACTGACTGAAGCCATTTTCAGCTGGGATACTGGACTTGGGATGGTCAAGTCTGCATAGGAGATAAATCAAATGTGCACTGTAAAACTACATACCTCTATGCCTTAGCCATGCAATGAACTACTGACTCTCTTTAACTGAGAGAATAAACGTTCCATAGACAAGCTCTTCTTTAGGTTACTTTGCATTAGAAAAATAAATGGTTCACTGGCTCTTTACAGCAGCATTTCCTACACAGGAAGTTAGATGGAAGAATATCATGGTATCATTTGCATACCCACCATTGTGACTGTCAATATTATCTAATTGCATCCACATGCAATTTCATACTGGATAGACACTAAAATACACTGTTACTGATGCTTCTCACACAAACATTTTGGTGCTTAAAAACAAGAAGGTGCTTTACTTCTCTACACCACTTCTCAGGCCCCATGTTCTTTGAACCCTACATTTTTGAGGAGCAGTTCCTTTCTCCATAGGACATGGGCTTTGACATTCATGAAAGGAGAATTCTTAACTAAGCACCAGGAATCAAATAAAAGCACACCAGTTCTTTTCAGAAAACATGTTTTGGAAGAAATCAAATGATGGTGCTTCCAACATTAGATAAGGTTTCAAGAATCCCTGCTTTTTTTCCTTTCCTACTGGAGATACTACTATTTCTAAAAAATAAAAAAGTAACAACTGCGTATTTATTTACATCCTATTCAGTTGTAAGCAATAGCTTATTGGAATTTAGAGGCTGACTTTGAAAGGACATGAATGGTTTCCTGTCCTGTGGAAATTAAGCAGAAATAAGTATTGCTTTTTCTTATTAAAACAAAGTAAAAACAATAAACAAACAAAAAAAAACCCCACCCAAGCCCAGACTACTCTACATGTAAGATGAGAGGATTTATGCTGTTCTTATCCTGGTGAGCACCTTCTTTGGAGAGGTCACTGACAGTCTGTGGATCATCTCACCCATGCAATGAGCACGAAGATCAGGAGACCTGTGTGAGCACACTGGAAAATGACAGCATCCATTCAATAGCAGGCCGAGCTGCCCGGAAGGCTCAAACATGCCTGAGCCATCCAGCCTCCCCAGGAGGCAAAGACTCAGAAAGCATCTTCACTTAGTGATTTCACTCATCCTTCTCAGCAACATAGCAGGGAACTGTACTCTCCCATACAATGTGAAAGCCTTCCAGAGCACTAAGTAATGAGAAAAATGCAGTAATTTGTCTATTGAAAATCCAATTAGTTTAAGCCAATATTTATCAGATCACTCTCCTTAAAACATTTTACTTCAATTTTAAATGAGTTACACTAATTTGGATTGGACCATCCTTCTCTAATGAAACTGCCAAGCCTTTCAGATGCTTTAATTCATTCCTAAACACAGTGGAGGCCCATAAAACAAGAAAAAAAGAGGCTGCTAAATGTATGTGGGGTTCTAGCACATTAAAACAAACTAATGTCTCAAGTGACAAAACATAATGAAAGCTCTTATGGGGGAGGAATTGAGACTGAGGTCTGAGAGGACACTGCAAACTGGGTAGACAGCCATCTGTCTACCCGGATCTCCTTCGCATCCTGCTGGAAAAGCAGTTTCTGCATCAGAGGTCTGCCCAGCTCCCCACTGTCCACTTGAGATGTTCCCAGCTGCTGTCATTTACTGACTCAGTGGGAACACATCTACCCTAAACCGAGGAGAGGATTTTGAAAGAGCCCACGACTACTTTTTAAATTTTTATTAATAATATTTTCCTAGGCTGACCTTATCATTTGTGAAGAACAGCACGGATGAGCCGATAGCCACAGAAGGTCTACTAGCTCTGAGTCAGGGACAGGCCCAGTCATATCAAAGCTCGTGTGATGTGTCCATAAGAAAGCAGCTGGCAGTAAACAGGAGTCGCGCGCAGGGGAAATGACAGCAGCCAGGGTGCAGCCGCTTCCTGCTCCCAGCTTTCGGCCTCTGCCAAAACCAAAACAATACTGAAATCTGAGAAAACATCCTCAGTGACAAAGGGGAAGGGTACGACTCATAACGGTATTGTTCACAAATATCCAGCTCACTCAGCATCCCAGTCCAAAAGGGGCTGACATTCTATTTTCCACAGACAGATATTTTTACATAATAAATAACACAAGCACCAGGTATTGCATGTTCACCAGTATACACCACACTGTGCACCACTGCATATACAGGTTCTTCGAACTAATTTTCATGTGCATTAGGCTTCTTTTGGACAATCATCTATGAAATAAAACTGCAAATGCTTTTGTTTGCATTTGAGAGGGGCCCAAATAGCCAGGTGAGAGGCACTGGGACTGACAGAAAAGGGAACTTGAGAAGGAATGCGTGGAGGGCAAGGTGGAACAGAAAATGCCAAATGGGAAGGTGACTGTGCAGAGAGCAGAAGATGGGAGAATGAAGACATAGCCAGAGCAGCCCTAGAAAACAGAACAGGGAATATCAGGGATCATGTAATACTTTCAGTAATTTCTCAACTATTTTCTACTCATGGTTACATTTATGTACCTCGAGCATACATCTGTAGTTTTGTGGATTTAACTTTGTCATTACCACAAAGCATACATGCTATATTCCCTGCTTCTGTGTCTCTCTACACACTCAGCCCAGGAACACTTGCACTGGTAAAGATACAGTTTTCAGCAAAATCTGGATTAAATTCTGCACCTTGTCCCCTCTTCCTCTTTACCTGAGGTCACTGAATGGACTTTATCCATGAATCCTAGACTTTTTATCTCCTCACAGGAGGCTTTAGGATGCTTGCATGTACAAGGTGGCAGCATAAGAGGCCTGCAGAAATGCAAAGCATTCATGCAATGTGCTTTCTAGTCAAACCTGTCTGAGTGCTGACCTGACAAACCAGGAAAACATATGGAAAAAAATTGTTTCTTGCATAACACCCTCTTTCTTCCTCTTTCTTAGTTCCCTTCCACCCTCAGTGCCACTCCATATTGCAATGCACATCACTACTGACTGAGCAGCATGAAAATGTATGCAGGTATAGCATCGGCCTCTTACAATTGTCTGAGCCAAAGGTATTAATCATCAACTGGGATTTGAAAATCATAACCAGGAGACAGCAGTCGCGACAGCTCTGCAGCATAATGACAAAATATGCAGAGTAACGTGGAAGAAGAGAATACACTCTCTGTCTTTTAGTCTCTGTGCAATTGAGAGGTATGTTAATAAGAATGTTCATTTGAATGGCTTTTATTGTAACAATAATTTTCTTGCTCTGCTGGATTTTTTTATTATATTCCTTAGGGTAATAACATTAATCAAGGCACTGCTACATGGCACTGTCAAAGAAAAAGCACATCCTGAGTGAGCCTGCCTAACATGGAACCACTAGTGAATGCTTCAAGATTTAATGTGGGCCATGAGATCACATATGCCCATGCAGGCATGTACACACACACACACACACACACACACACACACACACTTATTTCTTCATACATGTTTAGATAGCACAGGCATGGTGAAAGAGAGTAACTACTTCATAACCTAAAGGTTTATCTCAACATATAATGCAATCAGTTGAATACTAGGGCTCTCCATAAGATAACCTTCCTTTGAATAATACATGAGCTAGACTATATTTAACTGAAAATGCATGTGCTGGGTTTTTTGTCACTTTGTATGACAGCAGCAAAGGCAAATTTTCAGCAGGGTTTCCTTTGAGCTGGTGTATGTGCAGAGAGCACATGGAGAGCTTTCACTTCAAATGCAGGTACAAAACCCACAGAAATGATATTACAGTCCCTGCATCTGCATCACAAGCACTCTTTGGCCAGCAACAGCTCTGCAGTGTTTGCACACTCCAACACACAGGGATATGTTTGAAATTTTCAAAGTTTGGATGAACTACACACATAAGAGAAGCTGACCTTTGGAAACACAAGCCACAGCTCACAGCACACAAGCCCTAAAGGCCAGTGCTCTCCTGAGCCCACCAGCCAGAGCCCCAGGAGGATGACCGGTGGCCATCCCAGCCACTGCCTGTGCCTTCACTGGAGCGAGTGCTGGAGGAGTGACCTGGGAAAGTTCAGCGCCGGGAACTGCTCTGGCAGCCTCGCCCTGTCCTCGCGTTACCCCTTGGGCTTGCCAGCAATGATGACAGCTTTGCTTGCTTTGAACTGTCTGATGGAGCACGAGGGCTGATTTCAGCTGGCTCCTGCGCAAGGCAGAGCGCGCCGTGCCTGCACCACAAAAATCTATGGGGAGCTCAGCTATTGACTTCAAGGGCTGCAGGACCAAGTCCCTTGGAGCAATTCCTTGTATAACCAACTCGAGAAACAGTTCGTGGTTTCCTTTAAGAGCCATTGGAGAGCTTTACATATTTTTATGTCTAGAACTTAAAATGCTGGTATCTAAGACAAACCCAAAACTTAATAACAGAATGCATTTGATACTTATCCATGGCTAAAACTTGCTCAATTAAACTTTTCCAACAAACATGACAAATATTATGCAGCACAATAACACTCAGCTGAATACAGTATATATGCCTCCAAGCAGAGCAAAGCATACATCTTATAAATGAACAGCCTCCTGAGAGATGCAAATACCTTAATTCCATGTAGTTTTCCAAACAGTTGTTGCAACACAAGATCTTTTATGGGTTATTTCATACTTACAAGGGTCACAGTACTGCTTACTGATTAAAGGCAGGGAGTCAACTGTTTTTTTCCTCCTTTTAATTTCTGTTTTGTTCCAGCTCTGCTTATTCCATTCCACTGCACTTGGCATTAGGAGCTGTGACAATTATTTCTCATATGAACTACAGTTCACACAGCTGCAGTTCTTTTCCCTATATCATAGTCCTACAACTACCTTGAAAAAAAGAAAATGTAGCTAATTGGCTGAATGTCACTCATTCCAAGGCCATTACTGGTGGACAAAAATAAAACCCTCAAACCCTAGGTGTCTTCATTTTAGCATCTGGAAAACATGTGCATTAGGAAGTTTTGACATATTCCAGAAACGATAAACAAACACTGCCAAGTTCTTTCACAGGCCTACAGCAAAAGTGAGCAAAGATGAAAAAAACCCCCCTGCTTTATATCCTGACTATCCCATGTAACTTAGGCTTTGAATATTTAATAGTAAGTTTCCCTAAATCTATGCCTTTGCACAATAATAAACTTCAGTAACTTATAACTAATAAAATACATTCTGTCATATTTCTTTCTAAAATACTAATTACATACACAAAAGCTTGAAGCTTAAAACTGAAGTTGCTCATGATGCATACAAAACTGAGGGCTAAATGTGTTTCAAAGTAATTGGATAGTTTGCCAAACTCTGCCTGCCACACTGGCCCTCTCTACTTGGAAAGAGGCTTATGTGGGGAAAAAAGGCCCTTAGCTGTGCCTAGAGATATGTTGCAAGGGATTGATAAGCCTTGGGATTTCTTTTTCTCTTTTTAAAATGCTATTTTAAACTTCATATTATTTTTTTCTTCTTCTATGAGCAGTTTTTTGGGGCTGTTTGACTTGGGTTGTTTTCCTTCTGCCTGAAACAATAAAACCACAATTTCTTGAAACTCTTCTGGAGTAACTGCAACATCCAACTAGAAAAGCTTTTGCTATCTCACTGTTAAAAACAGACGTGGTATGCTGCTGTGGTTGGGCTTTTAAAATTCTTATTTTATTTATTTTTCTATTGTTGTATTCAAGATAAAATGCCTGATTGGTGCAGGAAGAACTTGTGCTACATGCTGCTAAATCCACTCAGGCAACAGCAGCTAGGTAGATGGAGTCTCCAGTTTCAGTGCTGGTAGTGATGACATAGTTACAGTTCTTAGCTGCTGGCTGCTCCATTTCTATGTATATAATGCAATACTAACTATTAAGCAATCTTCAAGTTCTATTACCTGCACATTCCCATGATATTTACATGCTGCATGAAAGAGGGAGCACAGTAAACATGGTACCTGGCCATAAGGAGCAGAAGTCCATCTCTGGTAAAGGAAAGGCCACTGTATTAACCACCTCTTGTGAGGACTGTGACGGCACATCAGCATGGGAACCAACACATTCTCTTTAGTAAGTCTCTCACAGATACTAGGGAGAGTAGAAAGTAATACCAGAAACTCTTATGGAGACTGGGTTGGGATACAAACATCACCCTGTGCTGCAAAGGCAGGTCAATGCGCTGCTGTGGTGACCTGTCCATACAGCTCCTGCATAGAGGACTTAAAAGTCACTCTGCTTAGTTTTAGAGATTCAGCTTTGCATCCAGCATCATGCCCAGCACAGAAAGAAGTAGAGATATAAGCAAAATATAAGCAAAGCTTCAATTTTCTGGTTTTTTTAAGCACTTTATCTATTATAAATAAAGACATGCCAGCTATACAGCAGAGTCATCACCTACATACAAGTCACATCTCTTCCACATAGGTTTTAAAGCAAAATAAAACACTGTCCTGGTGGAAACAAATACTGGAATAAATCAAACCAGATACAAACATTACCTGTATGCTGATCATATTTACTCAAGGCATGCAAGCTTACCATTCCAGCCACTCCCCATGGGCCAAGGGCACCCCTGTAACAGGCTGACGCTATAGCATGCCGAAAAAGCCTTGGCACAGGCCCAGTCTCACAGGTCTACATTTCTTGTCTGACTGAACTTCAATATGCACTTGTATTAAGAGGATAAAGAGGACCTAAGAAGCAGGGTTAGATGACTGCAGTGTTCAGATACATTACTGAAGGCTTGGTTTACCCAGTCCCAAGTGGTGGTACTACAATTTTTAAATACTGGCAGCAATCCGCTGGCAATGCCTGCTGCCAGTGGCTGCCCACCAGTATCCCAAGAGGACTAGCTGAGCCCCATGGCTCCGTTTCAGGAAGACAGGCAACAGGTAATTAAGCAAAGTAGTCAGAGGGTTTCAAAATGGAAGCCCCCACCTCCCACTCACAGAACACAGGTAAGGTCTTGTTTCAATATGTCATTTATATGTTGCAATAATTGGTTTGTGACATTTCCATTCCTTTGAAAGCAGTTGGTCACAAGCTGTGTTAAGTGGCCTTGTGACTACAGCAGTAAGTGGCAGCAAGTAGAAATTTTTGTACAATCCACTTGTAAAAAAGAAGTCTCATTTTGAACCCAGAGACATTAGTCCAAACAATTCAGAAAAGCAAATGTCCTCTTTTCTTCACCAACTATAGTTCCCAGACAGATGAAAAAAAAGTCTTAAAAAAAGAGATGCTATGAGAAAAAAATTTTTACAAGATTAATTATTCAGCCTGAACTCCAGAGCTATATTCCAGATCCAGCAAAAGGTGTCTTCCACTTTTCTGCCACAGCTCTGAAATTTACTTTGCAAACACAAATATTTGTTGGAACTGCCTTGCCTCAGTCAGTAGTATGTTTAGCAGGTATTCACAGACAGTTTTTACAGCAACATTTATGCCACTGACCTTGGCCTGAAAAAAAAAATTGACTATAGCCATCCAAGTAGGCTATAAACTGTGCTAACCAACTTTACAGCTTTTAAATCCTATTAGGCTCCCTTATACAGTTTAAAGCCCCTCTAAGGCATTTATCCCCATGAATATACTTGTGCAACTCACAGAAGGTATAAGGATTTGTCTGGAGTAGAATTTGGTTCTTCAGTCACCTTGCAAGTTCCCTACATGTCAGTTTAGCAATGTGACATCCAAAGAAAAGTAAAATCGAAATCCTGGTATTTTAGCAATAGTAAATGTAGTAATTACACTGATCAATATCTTGTTTTCTCAGGTCTATTGACTGATAAAACATGAACATTACAATAATCTGATGTGTTCACAGAAATTCTTTACACCTACCGAATACTTCATTGGTAGGGAGATGATATAAACAGACATAAGATTTCACCTGAATTTACCATGGCGAGCTCTGCTCTCACAGCACATATCTAAAAAGACCCTATTCAAGGTATATTGTTTCACAAGCACATGCAGTAAATGTGATTTTTTAAGAAAAAATCTGTTGCAGATCATTTCTAAACACATCTAAATGACACTGATTTAACTGGGGATGGGAGGGGAGAAGGAAACTTCCATGAAAGAAGTATCATGGTACCTCAGTAAAGACAGCAGAACTCAGCTTAATAAAACATCTTCATTTTCATTTCTTTTCTTTCAAGAGCTAATAATTTCAAAACTAATATAAGAATAACCCAGTCCACCTCTGAATTCAGCAGTTCCAATATGCATGTATGCACCTTAGTAAGTGGAAGTTCTGGTTTAATTATGCATAATGCACAATTAGATCTTATTTAGTTTTAACATTTGACAACTAACCCTTTTCCAATAGGAGTACTTTTACAGCAGACTATGCCTTTTCTATTTTCTAAACATTCTGTGTCATTAAGTAAATGTACGTTACACAACCATAAGTAGCAGAAAGGAACAATTAGTCCGTAAGAAGATAAACATACACCAGAGAAGAAATTAAATCTAGCCAGTTCTATTCTTAAAATGTAAATAGGCAGTGATTATTCAAATAGCTGTAAGTATAAGCTTTCTCCTAGTGGTATCATGCGACAGTTATCATAGATACTGTTACTAGATTATATTGCGTATTATGGAATTCATATGCATAGACATATTTATCATTTTTTGATGAAACTCCAAAAAAAAAAAGGCAAGTGGAAAATAACAGGAGTTTCTAACTAATCACCAACTCATAAAGAGAAAATGATGTGTAAAGTTCACAAAACAATTAAACTAGAAGACTAGCAAACTTGCAAACACAAAGTGTAGTTTGAAAAGAGTATCCTAATCACCTGGTATTGTTTTGAGTTTTTCAGCCAGTGTTGCTGGGGAAAAGAACTGAGTTAGTTTTCCAGGGTTACCTGGGATAGATGCCACAGAGAAGTTGCACTGCAATATATGCTTTAGTATTGATAATCAACCGGGAAGTTAACTCAGGAAAATGTAATGTGGAGCAGGGTCATCACAAAGCTTTATCCAAGAGAAACCAAGACTGAGCAGACAAAGTGTTCTGGTCTGCCTGCATGAGCTTCCAAGTAGTTGGGACTTTCTTTAGAGTTCAACTTCTTGTAGAGTGTGTCACAAGTTTACCCTGAATTACTACACTTTTTTTTTCTGTGGCAATAGGCTAACACTTGCCACTTAAATTAGGACTATTTACGCACACAAAACCAATAAACAATGTTTTGTTTATTGCTATTATTTCACCATTAAGAGTTTTTCTACTCTCTGTCTTTGAACAGAAAGTGTATGTGGTTTGCAGATCACTCTGGTGGAGTTGTACCAGGCAACATACTAACAGAACATTTCACAAGGAATAACTGAATTTCACATCAAAACCAAAATTTTGGGCTGCCAAATAAATAATTAGCACAGTGTTAAGAGTAGGGGCAGCAGATTACTCTATCCCAATCCCAGGGAGGAGAAGTTCTATACTGAGGAGAACCGTAATTTATCAGAAAAAAAAACCATAGTAAGAGATAATGGCAAGAAAGTTTGCTAAAGACATTGAAACTGCAAGTAAAGCATAACTTCTTTACATAAAATGCAACTCAGAAATTGCCAGAGAAGCTAATCAACAGTTCACAGATCCCTTTGGTTGATAAATGAACTTCAGACAAAAACTGTGGATTTAATTTAATGCAAAAATTACTCATTTAAACTCTCTTGTATAGACAAATCAACAATTTCAGAATGATTTTAGCTTAAAACATATGTAAAACAGCATGCAAAATTTCTTCCCAATCTGTAGCTTTGATCAAAGATGTAGTAGTGAGGCTGCTGCTGTAGTGGTATGCCTTTAAATCTTTGGTGCTGATGTAAAAGTATGTGCTCGCCAGTCTGATGTTTTGAATAATTGTCAGCACAGTGTCACTGGACTTATATACATCTTAATGAGAAAGTACTAAAACAGGAACTCTGCTTCTGCTTCTTAATCTGTTGTACTCGCATCAAAGCCAGACCCTACATAAACAGGAAACTGAAATGGGTCTGATAATGTATCGCCCACACGACTGAAGATTTAAAGGAGAATGGACATACAAAGAGAACTACAGCCTTTTTTGCCTTTCACTTATAAAACAGTCATTCCCCGGCAGATCATTATCTTTCTTGAAGCCAAGAACTGCAAAGTTCCACACAATTGCCTGATGAAATTAAATTGCTGTACCTAACTCCAATTCTCAGCCACACTAAACCATACCTAAGTTTTCAGCCTTGTTACTGGTGCAAATACCAAAAGAAGCCAAAGTCCCATTTCTAAAGCGACTCAATTCCATCGACTTTAATTTTTATATCCATCATCCAACATAATGCTTTTGAAAACTTAATCTCTGGCCTTCTATCTGTTCCAATAAGGTCATTCCAAAACTGAGTGTCTGCAAACAGCTAGTTAGTGTGACTGAGAAAGGAATCTTGTAAGCTCTCATCTCTCACCTTTTTTTTAATTTGATAATATAAACAGTTGTAAATTGTTTTTAGAACCAGCAAACGCTTTAGCTGTGGCTTGAAAAAAGCCTACAGGAAAATACCATGCAAGACAGCACAATGCCCTCAATTTGAAACTATCTGTTATTGGGTCTATTGGACTGCCAACAACATGTATATGCCACTGGTATTTAAAGTAATCTTCCACAGTACTGAGGGAGTTCACCGAAAGAAGATCACAAAAATATTGGGGGGGCTTATTATAATAAATAGGGAAAACAGCAGAAAGGAGACCAAGTTCTACAAACCCCATGCTGAGGACCATCAGACACAGAGATGCAACACAGAGACAGGCTGGAACTCCAGTCCTGAGCACTTCCCTCAAAGTCACAGTGTCTTGACTTCTAAGGCCACAAGCATCCAGTTCAAAGAGGGGATAAAATAAAAAATCAAACTCAAAACCTAAAACATCAATTTCCTTTTTATCCTAAACCATAAGATCTCAGCTTGCTCATCATTCAGCTCAGGACAGACCTCAGCACATTCCACGTGTTCCCTCACACAGAGGGCAACTCCACCACCATGCCCTCCCAGTCAGTCTCTCCTAAGCAGTGTGTAGCCCTTCACGACAACATTCCAGTCATGAAAGCTATCCCACTACATCTCCGTAACTGCAATGAGATCAAAGCCCTGTGAGTGTACACATATCTCTGGTGCATCCTGTTTGTTCCCCATATTCCATGCACTGGTGTACAGGCACCTTATAGAAATATTCAATTGCGTCAATATCCCAGTGGGAGTGCAAAGGGATGCCTCATAGTCCTGTCTTAAGCATCCTCTTGCTACTAGGGTGGTAGCTATAGTTCTCTTCCCATGCCTTATCTCTGTCAAGTCTGGATATGTTGCCATCCCACTCTGAATCTAGTGTAAAGCTCTGTCAATGAGTCCTGCTAACTCCTGAGATAAGATCCCTTTTTGCCTTCGAGACAGGCAGATCCTGTTTGTTGACAGAAGGGTTGGTGTTGTATGAACTGACTTATAATTAAAAAAAACCCCAACATTCTGCTGGTAACACTAGTCTTGGAGCCAGGTATTCATCCGCACGATTTTCCTGTTTCTTGCCATATTGTTCCTGGCAACTGGCAGGAAAGAAGAGAGCACAACTTCGTAGCCATTGCCCAGCAGCTTCACAAACAGCCTAAAGTTCATTTGCTTAATGAACTCATATATATATATATGAGTTATATGTATGTAAAATTTTAAATTACAGGCTTCATTCAGCTGTGCACCTTGACACATGCTTAAGCATGCGTTAAAATCTATCCTTATTCTAGGCAGTGCTTGAATGCCACAAAAACCAAGGTCACCTTTCCTGATTATAATACCAACATGGGCTACAAGTGAAAAAATAATGCTACCAACATAGGGTGAAATCTTTTCTTTTATGCTTGTTTTAGAAGGCCTCATGACCCAGGAGTTTCAAACCCACTTTCCTTTATAGCAAATGTGAAATATATACAAATCAAACAGCCACATTTCCAGTCAGCACAACATCAGCTAGTAAAGGATGTTCCTTCCACCAATAAAACATTCTTTGTCAATGAAATTTAGTAGGAAGACACATTATCTACTCCAAATTAAGTGAGGACTACTCCTTTATTTGCATGTTTATGCTATTTGGTCAGACTGAGTGTCTGTAGCACACATCACAGGCTGGAGAGAGATAAAACAGAAAGGAGAGGGTTCCTTCAATCATCTCTACCTGCCTCCAACTGTATCAGAATGTCATCTTCTTTCTTTTCATGGTAAGACATGTTGCTCCAGCCTTAATTCCAGCATCCTCAGACTTCCATGGGTTGCACTGCTCAAAGGTTTTAGGGTGAGTCTCAGTAACGGAAAACTAAATCTCAAGATATGTTCAGTTGCATGACAGAGTGTGGGAATAAACTATTTTGTGTCTTAAGCACATACAAAATTCTCAGCATTTTACTCAAACATTTGCTGTAATCACACTTATTTCAAAATGTATGTAAAAACAAGTAGAAATTTATTCATTAATCCTGTCAATATAATAAAATAAGTAAAAAATAAGTCAAGCCTGGTTATAGAGAACAGAATGCGACTGTATGGAATATTGGATACAAACTTATCTGAAGGCTTACGAACATTATATAAGTTTACTGCCTTATTGTCTCTTGCTTTGACACTTACATCTTACATTTTCTCAGAGCACTGACAAGCCACTTAAAAATATATTGTTATTAGATACTTGGGCTCAGGTCAAATGAACTGAATCTCCTCCAGAGACAGGACAGTGTATCAGACATATGGGCAACCATATGGTTTATCATTCACTCATATATCCTCTGGTTTTGCTCCTAGAAGATTTTAAATACCTTGTTCAATGGAAAACCCCTACGTGCTTGCTTCCTTTTCACAATTTCTACAGTATGCTCCAGCCACAGCAGACCAAGTAAGCCTTTTACTTACTCACTGCTTGTCACCATTGTATATAATTTCTTTTCTCTCCTAATATTACCTAAATTACTCAGCATGATGGAAAAGTCAAAAGCAATTTAACTGACCAAATCTCTTACCCAGTTTAACAAGTTATCTGTGCATAAAAGAGCTCTTCTTCAACCCTAGAAATAAGTACATTTCTAGTGTTGTGTATTATCTATGAATCCCTTCCTACTTCAGGAATCTGGAAGAGGAGATGGCTTTTAGAAAGGTGGTCTTTTTAGACCAGAGCAAGAAGTGATTACCACTGTTAATAAAAGTCATGTCCATAAGGTTCTATGAGCAGCAATTGTATTAAAATACTGTTTTCTGGGGGAAAAAAAGGGACATATATTTTCCTCAGCTGCTCTTGTTTTGTTCATTATCACTGCTATTCAGTAACAATGCATTTGCACTGGTTTTGATCAAAATATCGCAGTTCTTGGATTTTAACACAGATTATATTTTGATTTGTAAAGAGTTATTGGCATGACTTACATTATGTAAGGCAGGTTTCCTTCTTTCAGTATATCAAATATAATAAATCAACAACAGCTATGAAACTTTCCTCAGTTCTTAAGGTATTTTACTGCCAAGATCCATCTCTCAGAAGCATAATCAGCCCTTGGTAAGAGCCAGTGTTATCTCCTGCTTAATTTTCTCTTCTAATGTGTTTTGTATCTCCACATAATTACAGAAGCCTTTAAATAGCATTCAAATGAACAGGGAGGGGGACAGAAATATCTTTTGTAAGAAATGAATTCCAGGTTGAAGTAGCAATATTTTGTACCAATGTAAAATTGCCACAAAATACTGAAGAATACATTATTGCCATGTCAATTTTGGCAAGAATACAAAACCTACATGCAGTATGTATGCAATAAAAATCATGTGTACACTAGGTATGTATAATCAATGAAAACAGAGTGTGCATTGTGAACAGTACGGATACCAAGACAATAAGTACTGAACAATTTGCCAGGAAAATTTTGTAACTGTATCTTTTGCAAGCAAGCAAATTCATATTTTGATTTAAGCCTCAGTCACCTGCAAAAGCCTAAGTTTTATGACTTCCACTTAGCAATACAGCTCTAAAAGAACAGGCTCAGTTCATAAGGCACAAAATTATTCATTAGAATATGAATCATAAAAGAGACAGTTGCCTGGCCGAGCATGCAAGGATGGAGTCAAAGGTCTGCCCTTATTTGTACACAAGTCAATGTGGAATAGTGCCATAGGCTTTATCTAGATGAAGATATAAAAGGGAGATGCTAACATGTCTTAGCTAACACATATGTTAAAAGTCTTTTATGGTTGTACATGTACACTTTGATGCACCTTAAGCTTATCAAAATGTAGCATGGTAGGAAATGAATCTTAACCAAGGTAAGAAGATGGGGATGCCCAACAGAATTCTAAAATGCATTAATCTAAATGTGATAGATTGAGGTTTTTTCTGTGTCCACCTTCAAGCCATCAACTAGGAAAAGCTAAACAGGAGAAAATTAAGTAGCATTCATGTGAATGATCATCTAGAATCCCCAATTTTATTTACATCAAAGTTAAAGCAACAAGTCATCACCCCATACTGTGTTAACTTAAGCTACAATGCTCCCATGACCTCTAAAGTAACCCTACCCAGAAAGAATCATTGGGGGAAAAAATCCTGTCTATGAAGTTAAAGCATATTAAGTCAAGAAAACCAGCAAAACTCTTTCTGCATTTTGATAACACTTTTAAAAGTTAAGTATGAAGTATTATAAATTAAGTATCTGCTTTGGACCAGAAAAGTGAACTATGTTATTTAAAAGCCAGAGGAATAATTTAAAAATACTAAAACATCCTGTATTAACCACATTTCACTTTTCTGTATTAAAATCACAACAATGAGGTTATTTGGATCACAATGATCTGTGCTTTATACATTTTTCTGTCCAGTAATGGTACAAGGATGGCTACTGTTTGCATGACAAGCAGTAATGTGCAAAATAATGTGGTGTATATACCAGAAGGCAGAGTTAAATCTGTGTATAATACAAAACTGAGCTAAAATAACTTAACAAATAGCACTCTATGTTCATTAACAATATCTTCTGTAGAGAATTAGATATCCAAAAAATTAAAAAAAAATCTATTTAAACACACATGCATGTGTATATGTACATGTATATGTATGTGTCATAAAACACAGGCTTTAAAACCATGAAAAATATCACCAGTAGCCAGACCAATCTAATGTTAAAATTGTTGCTGAATTTCTACCTCTTACTGATGCAGCTGTGTTATTTACTTAGAGAATGCATGTCTACTAAATAAGCCATCAGTTGCATTTCTAGTATAAACACTTAGAGTGATATGTTCACTTACAGTGACCCAGGAAGTAGTGGGCAATTAAAAAGTGGAGGACCTCTATTAAGAGAAAAGAGATTTTTTTTGGTGACACAAGTGGCAAAGAAATGCTAACATGCTCTCCAGTGCTGACATAGCAAACAAAAAAGCACAAATAATTCCTCATGTATGGAAGTGAAAAGGAAAGCAATGCTATTCTCCTGGTGGGATTGCACATTTATTATTTCAATATGGAATTTATTCTGGCTGATGGATATAAATTAAGAGGTGAAAAATCAATAGAGTCATGCACGTACTCAGTTTGAGAGCTGTGGATTTTACTGTAAGCAAGGACAGAAAAGTGAAAAACCTGGATTTTTTAATCTATTTTATTTAGTATCTTGAATAACAGTAACAGATTATTATACATTTTACTCACAGAAATTAGCCAATTAACTAGAGGATGTCATCAACAAGAATCAGGATGGAAAAACAAAGTAAAGCAACTTCCCTTCTGTAAATAACCTGTACTCATTCATCTTTTATTCATTCATTTTATAACATGACCTGCAGTCAGTACAAATTTACTAGCAGGATTCATTAAGCTAAAGCAAAATACATTCTGTTTCCTCACCATTGCCCATACTTCACCTTTTCCCTATAAAGAATGAGATAATGAAAACTCATATGGTTTATGACATTCCCCTTGCAAATTCAGAACAGCAAAAGTCTGTCCTTCTTATTGGCTTATATGTAGTGCAATTTTTTTTGCTAAGGCTGTCTTCAACAAATATGTTTTTTCCAGGGGAACACCAATGCAACTAGTCTCCTTGTTTTATTCCTTGGAAGACTCAGAATATGGGTAGAAAAATGTCAAGGGGGAAACCTTGCCTAAACCTAGGCCAGGCACTAAAACTCCCCAGGGAAAAATCATGTTTATTAAGTTACACCTCTTGTTCAGTAAAGGTTAGCAAGCATTTCAACGAATTTCCTCTTGGGTCAAATAAAGCTGAAAAGGGAATGGATGTGATACTGCCTGACAGGCCTTGAATTTCAGCTGGAAGCTACAGTACTATTTTGGACTCTCAGGTTCTGGATCTCGGTTTGCAACGATAATGACATCTCTATGATTATTTTTTCAAAGAAACTTAAAAAAGTTATTTCATTTCTGGAGAAATTGTTCAATGTCCCATCACTGGACATGAACGTAGAGCAGGTTGGCAATAACAACTGCCATGATGGCTGCAACTGTCGGGTATTGCAGAAAATTGCTTCTGCTTAACTCTTTAAGGAACCAAAACCTCTATTTATTTTCTTTCAGCCTTATGAAAGTGCATTCCTGTGAGAGGCTCATTGTGTTCCTCTTAAGGAAAATAAATCCACTGTATTTACTGAGAAATGCATTCTGTAGATGATCTAGCATCTCATTAAGACAATTTTACCCCATACTGTTCTGGCACACAGGCTCTCACAAACATTTTCAATACTCTGCTCTTCAGATCTCATCACAATCCTAAACTAGGTCACCTGGAATGACAGTATGGCACATAAACAACTAGATCAGATCCAACTTCTCCCTTTCTAAAGTACCTGATATTTAGAGGCATCTTCCCTGCAAAGAAAAATTTAAGAACAAACAACAAATGTTTTTGATGGCCCTTTACCAAAAGGTGGTTCATCAAATCAAGCTCAGGTTGACAATGAGTAAGAGTGACTGCCAGTCAAGGGCTGTTCCATGGGTTTTGCATCACCAAACATCTCATTTCAAGCAGATGAGGACACAGGTTTGCACCTCAGGGGGCTAAGGAGCTGGGGCTGGAATGTCTCTGGCACATGAACCATCTCTACAAAGTGAAGCTCCAGGTCAGGGCTGAGGTCATTCCGGTCGAGGCAGCAGGCAGCAAGACCTATTCTTAGCACATATTAGCTGACATTTGGTAAAACCGTAACAAAGACAAGGGAGTATGTGAATGCTTTGCCAAGAGGCCAAGAGCCACGTCATCCTGCTAACTCATATTACAACTGCAGCTTACCTCATGCTAGTTACTGCACATTAGCTAAGATGTAGGAAAAAATACGTGCATTGTCTAGTGGAGCCAAGGCAGCTGAAAATTAATGATAAGATGAACTTGCTATGACATTGGCCATATTTAATTAATTTTATGAATAAACAGAGGAACCAGCCAAACATTTCAGGGGACATCAAACTAATGTTAATGCTGAACTTATGATCGATCAAGTACAACCTCTTAACAGCTGGCATCTCGGGAAAAAAAATATGTGTTTTGATATTGCTTTGGTATTTTGCTTTCTAAAACATATCTAACAAATTACTTAAAATGGACAGCTGTTATCACCAATGGTATTTATTTTAGCTATCTCACTCTTGCTATTCAGGCAAACCTTCAGGGAGAGGGAGAGGGAGAGAATGAAAAAGATAAAGAAAAAACAAATAGAAGCAAAATAAGCAATAAAATATTGAACCTCCAATCAAGGACTAAAGAAAAATTTGCCAAATATGAAATTAAATTAGTGCCAGCTACTGTTGGAACTGTCAACACAAATTCCAGGTTCCGAAGCATGATCCCCAAATGAAAAAACAATCAATTCAAATTCCCTGGCCTCCACCTGTTGTAAATAGTTGCAAAGCACAAGCCATTTTCTTTACACCTATAACTTCTACTGAGTTTGGTAGTTCAAAAAGTCTCATTATTGCAGCAGATAAGACAGAATTATGACTCTGTGTTTGACATAGCAGAGTGCCTCATTACACACTGTCACAGACATCACAGGATGCACCAGAGATTTCTTCGTCAAGGAGAAATAATGAGCTGTCCTGGGTCCACAGTGTCTTTTATAGCCTCCCAGATGTTGCATTTATTTATTTATTTATTGCACTTAAAACACCCCCAAACCTGTGTCAACTAAGTAATGAAAAATAAACCTTCATCAGCATAAACTTGATAAAGATCAGAATACTGAGATTGCTGACAGAGCATGGTAATGGAAACAATCTGTTTATTCAGCATTCCATTTCAATAATATGGGATGCGTTCGGAATCCTTCCACAATTCCCTCCTCATTAACATCCTGTCCAGTTTGCCGCAGGCCATGACGTAGACTCTGATAATAGTTTTGGCATATGTTTCCTAAGGAAAGGCCCAGCCACCCTTCTGTTGAGTGGATGTCAATCGTGTTAATGCTGAAGATGCATATGCACTGCCTCCTGCTGGGTCCAAGCCTCAGCACTCACATGACCTGTCACTGTCACATAATACTAACCACTGAAAATTATACACAGATACTGTAGATCTCCTGTATAAATGGGCAACTCATGCATGCGTGTGTTTATGCATATGCACACACATGCACCAGGCATATACGTGAAGCACACAGCAGAACCATACTATGTCTTACGCTGAAAAGAAATCACTATCATCTCCCGAAATCTTACAGGAAGGGCAAAAGGTACCAAAGGGAAAAGGCAAGTTCTTTCAGTCCCATCATCCCAGAGCCTCATGTATGACAGCCAGTGGTGTACTTGATTGAGGCTTATTTTTTTTTTTCCCCCAAGAGATATGCAGAAGTAGCAGCAGTATCGTTTTAATGCAAAACTGTAACAAAGACTTGAGCAGTAATAAGACAAAAAGAGTTTCCAAATGCTTGAGATGCATTGATTGGAGCACTGATCCTCAATAAACATAACCCAAGATAGACCATCAAACATTCCTCTTCGGCCTCTTCTACATCAGTAGATTAAACAGCACCAAGAAGCAAACCCAGACAGTAGACTTTCATCATCTCTGCAGTTCAGTTATTAGACAAGATCTTGGCATGGGTTTCGTACAGGCTTGCCAGCACTCTCCCCAGTACCATAGGGGAAAAATCAAAGCCCAAGGATAAATCCCATAAGACAGCTTGGATGTGGTCACCTTCTTTTGGAGAGTAAGAGTTGTATGATTTCATCATGGGCTGTCCATATCCTCAGTGCCAGAGTATACTCCCAGGCAAGTTTAACTACTTAGGAGAGACACACTGTCAAAGCAGAGCCTTGGTTTAATGTGTGACCAGACTTCTCTCAAACATGGAACAACATCACAGTATCATTATTTCTGACTAGAATTTAATTACTTGCCCTATCAGGTGAAACAAACTATATGTTAGCTCCACCATATAGCCCTGTGAAGAACAGGACAATATGTACAACAGCAAGAATTTGCCACATTAAACATATTCCTTATCCAGCATTCTCAAAAGATGAAGTATTAACAGCAAAACTGACTCTGGGAACAACATCTAGAGGAATAGAAAGATGTCAAAAGTACAATACCAAGCCTTCTCATTTAATAATAATTATGGATAGACAAGCATATACATGTACATGCAATTCACAATATCACAGAAGCTTCTGAACTGTTGTATGTTATGAGCATATTGCCTACATAAGCACATGTAATGTACTGTTGCAGGGCCTCAAATCCTACTGGGGGAAAGGAAGATTGATTGTTAAGGTCCTAAAGCAGAGTTCAGAGGATGGAGTTCCCAGCTGCTTTCATGCTGGGACTGGGACTTCTGGAACCTGTTCATCCATGCTGCACATTCTCCGTAGTAACACCCAGATGGGGAAAAGCCAGAGTTTTACTGTGCAACCATGTCTCCCATGCACTGCTGAACTAGAAGTCACAGTACACTGGAAACAAAAATTACAGAAAGACAATGAAGAGCAGCCTAGGATTTAATTTCTAGAGGTAAGTAGAAAGGGCAAAAAATGGGGAGCGAAGTATGTTTCAGTATTTCATATTCTTCCAAGTAGAAAAAAAGAACTCAGTACAATTTTTCACAGAAATCCAACTTTAACTAGTCCATGCCTGCATCCCTTCAAATCCGCAACTGAATTCTCATCTCCAGCAAATAGAAGGATAACTTTTTGCACAGGTCAAAAAAAGGAGGTGACTTAACTATCTCCTTCCCAAATTCTTCCTAAAGAGTTGCATGTCTTCACATTCTCTCATTAAAGCAATTAAACAATTCAACAGAGCAACAGATACAAGTAGAGTAGCCAATATTGATATTGTTTCCCAGTCTACAAGCTTAATCTGTGGTTACAGAGATTTAGTGTAGCATCAATACTCAACACAGCCAAAGTACAAATTCTTTCACTGTTGCTCCTTTCCTCACTCACTCATCTTTCTTTTCCTCGCTCTTCTTTATTTTCCTTCACCCACCTCGGTGGGTGAAGTGTGCCTTGCAAAACTTATTTTGACAAGAGACAGGTCAAGGGCTATAATCTGGCACAAAACCGTCTTAGAAAAACAAGCAGGATGGGCATTTCTTCCTAGTACTATCCATCCCAAGATTGCAGGGTGCCGAGGTCTGTTGATTTTGGTTTGTTTTTCCTAAAGCCTCATTTCAAATAATCTCATGTTCAGCAACACCCTGGTGAACTGTGACCTTTCTTAAAATGAACATAGATTATCCCTAAAAGCGAAGCCCTTTTCAAGGAAAATGGTTGTTCCTCATATCTACTTAGATATATATTTAGAGAAAAAATACAAGAACAAAGACAGGAAGTATGGGAAGATACAGAAGCAAAAATGAGTAAACTATAAGTAGAGAATGTATGTATAAATTCTAGACCAAAGAAAAAATTATTTCAAAATATGCCACTCACAAAAGTACGTGTGTTTTATAGGACAGTATTCACCTGCTCTTTGCAAAAACGGCCTCTAAAGAATTATAATTGGGTAAAGTATTTTACATACAATGCAATGTATACTCAAAAGCCAACAAGGTAAAATATTACAGCAAGTTAACTGCAGAGCATACTAAAGATCTCGTCTCCATCCACTTTCATGCGTGTTCCTGCATCTCTAAGGTGGTACAGAAAACCCAATGGCAAAAGCCAGCCATGAGAAATGTCACTCATCAATGCCTGTTCTGGCTAACTTTCCCATCACCAAGCAGATAGGAAATGTTCTCAGGCTCACAAAAAGGCAGACAGAAGCCAGAGATAAAAGCAGACTCGTATTTATCTTCCCCCCCTGCACACTATTACTTTGAATGACCAGAAGCTGTATGGGCATCAGGTTATTATCCAGATACTTACTGCCTTCAGGTGGCTTCAAATTAAAAGGAAAGATTGTCAGCAGATGTACCTATCTACTCTAGTCATTTTCTTGAGCTGCTGCACCTAGAATGCAGCAATTATAGCATAAATACCTCCCCAAGAGATCTGCCATCTCCCACATCACCCGTCTCTGCTGCAGTACCATGCCTGTCTTCTCTTGTCATCAAATGCATTTTCACTTGCATGGGTCTTAATATCCCACTAATCTTAAAGGAATTTTCAGAGCAAGCCATCACTAAAATGAACAACTATTCCAGATTCAGAAGCTTAATTACATCTATCCTAGTATCCTCTTTTTCACACTTAAGATTGTAGGTGGAATTATGATCAGGGAGCAGCTTGTCACTAGCAGTGAATTGGTAACTTTAACAAATTAGGCACATACAGCAAACATACTGAATTCATAAATAATGATGTGGATAGCTGGAAAATAAGAGAAAGAGCTGTTGTTTGCAAATGAAGTTTTCATATCAGATATGTACACAGAAAACCACCACAGACCTCTTCAAATATACTGGCTTTTATACGTTATGTATATGCGATATCCAAAATATCCCAGAGACACAAATAATTGATGGTGTAAACTTGATGTACTGTAACACTCGTTGGCAATCATTTTGATGAGCTGCCAGGTGGGCCAATGCAAACCTCATGAA
>NW_008680938.1:1367-3804 GCF_000695815.1 Acanthisitta chloris | reverse complement strand
AATGTTGATCTATATTCCCTTGCAGAGTTCCGCTAGCTATTTGTCCCTGTACATGAGTTCGAGCAGTCTTGATTACTCATTCTTTTTCTGTTTCTGTTAACTCAGTAAGCATTAAATCAGTGTCAATCCAGTCTGGGTCATGATTTCGCATAATCCATTCAAATCTTTTGGCTACTTTCCCGGGATCTGTCCTAAAATTCTTAACCTCTTCCCTCCAGATCACTTGCAGAGAAGGGAACTTTAACTCTCATCGAGTCTCCTGTTGGTCCAATTACCTGCCTAAGGGGTGCAATCAAATGACAGGTCTCTGTCTGGGGTCCTTTCCTGACTTTGCTGTGAGTCCTAGCTGTGATTGGAGTCTGACTAGTCCCTTCTTCCCCTGACTCCTCAATTTCATCCCCAGAATTTGAACTTTTCCTTCTAACTGTGGGGCTGGCTAATCTGTTTGTTTCTTGATTTTGAAAGATCTGATTTTGCATCTCTTGAGTGTCCAGGACACTATCCGTCCCGTCCTCTTGCTGTTCTCTGAGTTTTATACATCTCTGACCTATACTACAAGCAGAGCAGCACCGCTTCAATTTTGGCACTCCCTTTTGGTCCTTTTCCAAGGCCAATACAAGTGAGTCTTGTGGTGTAGTATTAATTCCACATGCCCTTTGCCACTCTGGCTTATTTCTTAGGGTGAAAAAGATATCTGCATACATCACCTCATCCCATTTTCCCTCTCTTCTTAAAAATAACATTAGCTGTAACAGGGTATAATAATTGATGGTCCCGTCCGGAGGCCATTTTTCACCCTCTTCTAACTTACACAATGGCCACCAGTTAGTGCAGTATTTAATTAAATCTTTCTTCCTTATATTACCTCCTGGAACTCCCCCTAGTTCTTTCCAATGTGCCAGAACACACCCCAGTGGACTGTTTATTCAGCGCTGGGCACAAGGGGGATCGCTCCACCAAACTTGCGCAACTAGGGACAAAAACTTCACAGTTTATATACATTAAAGAACTCATACATAGTCATTATTTCCAGGAGTAAGTGGTCATTATTACAATTAGTTCTTGGAAATCATTAGCATTATCTCCTCCTTCTTTCCTCCCACTTGGCATTAGTCCCACTGTCTCTGGTGGTCGTCCGGGGGTCGTCGGGAGGAAGGCCGATGGTCTTCATCAGCTTGACCTTTGAGTTTGGCACATTTAGAGCATATTTATTGGTACGTTTCATGAAAGATGGGTTTCAAGAAAGATGATACCAGTAAACATCTCTAATGGTTGACTCTTGTGGGAAAGATAATTTAGAACATGCTTAAAAATGGACATCCCATCTGATAATTAATGTTGCCCAAGGTCTGCTGTCAGTGGGGAAGCTGAAAATGAAAGACACTTAGGGTGGCAGCCTGGATTTCTTGTGATGGATGAATTTCTTTTTAATTCTGTGTCTAACGAAGGAACAGAAACTATTCTGGCACATTGTTTTGTTAGTGGTTTTTTTCCCAGAGTGTTTAATGAGATTGTACTTGTATGTATCTGGAGATGGCAGAAAGGTACTATTAACTACTCCAACAGCATGTGTCTTTTTGTGGGAGAGCACAGAACATGAAAATGCATCCTTTCAGAAAGACTCTTCTGGGTGTTGGACGCAGGTTTTGCCTGATGAATCGGTCATGTTGCCTTTTGCTGAAGAAAAAGAAGTTGGAGTGCATGCTGCTTTCATACAAAATGAGGTAAAAAATAAGCCCTAACACAATCATTTAGTTTCTTAATTAGTTGGAGTCACAGAGGCTACAGTGAATATTGAGAGCAATGTCTGCCTCTTTGATGGTGTGTGTAGGCTTAATAGTTCAGTTCATATGAGAATTAATGACAACATAAGAACAGCCATACCAGATCAAAGTTTTTCTGGCACTAATATTGTTGCTAACTTTTACATTTCTGAATTACAATATCATGTTATATAATCTGAATTGTAATAGTTGTTGATATTAGTATATAGATAATTAAAGACATTATTGTGTGTAATGAGCTTTTTTGGTTTGTTTTGGTTGTGTTCTGGTTTTCCACAGATACTGGGTGATTGCTGTTTATGCTCTTTTGTATTTTATTCTGGAGAGTGTTTGGTGCTCATGTTTCTGATTCTTCGATGGCATGAAAATACCTTTAAAGATGTTAGGTAAGTTCAAAGATATTTGAAGTTACATTAGCTTGAGAACCATTTTAATTATTATTTAGAGCTGAGATTCAGGGCTGCAATGTTTACACATGTATGTTCATACCATGCCACATTATATATGTATATATATTAAGTATTTTAGAATCATAGACATGATTTTCAATTATTTAGAATCATCAAATGGTTTGGGTTAGAAGGGACCTTTAAAGGTCATCGAGCCCAACCCTCCTGCCGTGGGCAGGGACACCTTCCACTAGAACACGTTGC
>NW_008680938.1:0-1300 GCF_000695815.1 Acanthisitta chloris | reverse complement strand
TTCTCTGGGCAACCTGTTCCAGTGCCTCACCAGCCTCACAGTGAACAATTTCTTCCTAGTACCTCCTAGACTAAACCTGCTCTCTGTCACTTTTTAGCCATTCCCCTTTGTCCTATCGCTACATACGCTTGTAAAATGTAGTTGATGTAAAAGTGTTTATTTGCATATTTCATACTTCATTATCTGCTTGCACCTAAATAAAACTAAGTATATTTGTCATTCTGTGTGGGTGTCTGTATACATACACACGTCTGTACATACATGTGTTTGTTTTAGTGTTGGAATGTTTTGAATCATGTTAATAGAATTTCTTGGGGCTTTTTTCACATTGCTAGTACATACTGTGCAGCCATGAATGCCCTGAATACCTCTTCGTCTTCTGTATCTTGAGTATTTGTGTATTTTATTTGCTTTCTGTTCCCCTTATCTCTTTTGCTATGAAAGAATTGTGTGCGCATTTCTTTATCTGGTTTGGGACCACGCACGGCAATAGTTGTACTGGCACTACCATTTAAAAATGCAACTGAGTAATACTTTGATGCACATGTATAGACCATTCCTCTTCCTAAGCGAGATACAGGTATCTGTGAGTTTAAATGGATATCTCCTCTGCAGGTATCATTTGAACAACTTGCTAAAATTTTGCCCTGCTCTTGATGTGGTAGAACTGCTTTTGTTATAAGGTGCCCTTTTGGTACTAACTTAGTACTGATACCCTTCTTGCCCTAATCTTTCTCTGCTCATTATTTAATTTTACCTATAGAAATTTATATCAAGTTTCCATTTCAGATGTTGAAATTAACAAATTTGCATGGAGAAAAACTAATTAGCTTTTTTAATGTTCTTTTGGGGTTCTCCAGGTGCAAATTTTGAGATCATGCTAGTGGGTGCATGAGAGAGTAGAAGGATCTCTAAGAACACTCTTTAGCATAAACCGAAAGTTAAAACAAGTAGCACAGTCTAAATAAGTAGAGGAAACAAAATAGAATCTAAACTTTATATTTTTTAAGAATCCTGTTAGTTTTGAATGACTAAAGCCAGATAGTGTGCAAATGCAAAATCTTGCAAAGACATTCAAAGCATTAAAATACCTTCTAACACTACCTGGTTGCAAAATCACATATTAAAATACATGAATATGGTTATTTATTAAAAGTATGCAGCTGCTTTGTTTTCAAATTATATTACTCTCTTTTTGGAAATAAAACTTTTTGGGAACTTGTAAGAAATTAAAAAAACCCGCAAGCAATGTTTGGTTTGTCGCCAATGAGCAAATGCATGGTGCTGCAGCCACAGCCTG
>NW_008680937.1:16528-30231 GCF_000695815.1 Acanthisitta chloris | reverse complement strand
CTCCCGCCGCATTTCGCCTTCTCGCTTGGGAACGTTGCCCTCCGGCACGGGGAGGATGGCATCGTGCAGCTGATGCTCCCCGCGGTCCCCAAATCGTGCCGAGGTTGTGCCCAAGGAGCTGGCAGGGCCCGGGGGTGGATCGGGGACAGCTGCGCTGCAGAGCTGGGAAAGCAACAGGGAGCAGTGGGTTTGGGAGGTGTGAAATCCTTGCGGGTGGTGTGAAATCCTTGCGGGGGGAGGGTGGGGATGTGGGAGAGGGAGCCGTGGGGTGCTGCCTCCCCCCGCGCACGGAGTCACTGGGAGGAGGAGGAGGAGGAGGAGGAGGGATGCAGCGGAGCCTCTGGCTGAATACTGATCAGCTGCTCTTGAGCGTACTCGCTCCCACACACTCCCACACACGTCCGCGCTGGAGGAGAGGGTCCCGGCGCTGGAGGCAGGGATGTGGCCGTCACTAGCTTCAGCTCAGCTCCATCCACCCACTTTCCTCCCTCCTTCCTCGCACCAGTGACCGAAGGAACTGGGGCAGAAGTGACTGGGACGCAGGCAGACAGGGCACAAGGGAATGGGCATCATTCCTTGGATGGAGATTGCAGTAATTGGCCCCCACTCCAGCAAATCGGAGAAGACAGGAACAGGTTGGGGAGACCTGTGACATCTGAGCAGGCAGGAGCAGGTGGAGGGACTGGTGACAAGGAGTTGGGGAGGGCTGTGGAGGTGTGTGACCCTCCTGGTGAAAGGGACTCAGCCGAATTGCTTTCCAGGAATGTCTCAGTCATGCTTTGGAAGGCTGTGTGGTGGCTGGTGGCTCCATGGAGGATTCAGACCACTGGGCTGCAGCTCTGCAGCCTGAATTGGGTCAGTGGGTGCTCACAGGGATAAACTGTCTCTTGTCATGATGCCCCCAAAAGGGTAACATGTTATGTTGTTGTGGGAGGAAAGATTATGGTGGTGCCTATTGCTTCTGGAAGGAGCTTTTCCTGACCCCCTTTGGCTGGGAGCTGGAACACCTCCTCCCTGTCTTTCCAGCACTCCTAGACATGAAGCCCATGTGCAGAGCTGTTTTGGTGTCCGTGCCCTTGTCCATACACATGGGGTGCTGTCAGTGGTCCCAGAATTTTGGTGGCAGCTGGCAGGAGCACACAGCTGCTGTTGGGCTGCCCAGGTGACTCACTCACAGGAGCGTGGGGGCTCTGGAGGATGGTATCAGGAGGATGGAGCCAGGCACTTCTCCATGGTGCCAAGAAATAGGACGAGAGACAGCAGGCAGAGGTGGGAATACAGGGAATTCCACCTGAACATGAGGGAGAACTTCTTTGCCATTCTGGCCAGGTTTGATTTGTCTTGGAGCAACCTGGTCTAATGGAAGGTGTCCCTAGGTTGGAACTAGATGGGCTTTAAGGTCCCTTCCAACCCAAACCATTCTGGGATTCTACTGTGAGGGTGACTGAGCACTGGCACTGGCTGCTGCGAGAGGCTTTGGAGTCTCCCTCACTGAAGATACTCAAAAGCCATCTGGACACAATCCTGAGTGATGTGTTTTGGGGTGACTGAGCAGGCAGGTTGGACTGGATGACCCTTTGTGGTCCCTTCCAACCTTTCTCATTCCATGATTCTGTGTTAGCACGGCATGAGCCATTGGATGCTGTGAGCATCTTGCTCCTGTTACGAAACCCAGTGTGTGCTCACCATGTGAGAGCAGCCTGTCCTCAGAGTTTGGTCTTCCTGTCTCAGCCCTTGGTGGAAGATGAGCCTGTTTGGTCTGTGCTGACAGAGCAGAAGCAGAGCCTGGTCCAGCTGTCAGTGTTGTCCCCCAAAACAAGAGAAATCTAAGTTTCAAGCCTTTCCATAAGTTTTTTACTTCACCTGCTTCGGTTGAGATGCAGCAAGGCATGCACTGATACACACATGAGCACTTGGACAACTTCTCGTGCAACTACGCAGCTACTTCAGCCCTTGTGTTGTTGATTAGGATGTGTTATCCTTCCCTGCATGCTTAGCTTTTCCCTCTCCCTTTTCCCAGGGGGAGAGCTTTAGCCATGCAGAATTTCAGTGATGTAGCTAACAGATGTGGATCTGTATTTCACATGACAATTTTCATCCAATTGCGCTCAGATATTTTGGAAATCAGAAAGTGAAGTTGCACCTGCCTTGTGTGAGCTGTTTCTGCAGGGGTTCACTGCTGTACCTGGTGTTTGATTACTGGGGAGGGAGAAGAGTCTGTTGTGTCACATATTTGTGTTTTGGTGTAATTGAAGGAGTGATTTCAGGGCCAGAGCTCAGATTGCTCCCTGAGGTGCCATGTAAGAAAATCAAGAGGAGAGGCTGTTGACCTTGATTTTTGTTACCCAAAATACAAAATCAATAGTCTTGAGCTTCAAGCTTTATCCTGGCTGGAACTGGGCATTAGGAATCAAACCATCTGTGGATTTGAGCAAGGAATCTCCTATAAAGTATCTGGATGTGATTTTTTGAGGAGGCAGATCTTTGGCAACAGGACTGACTTGTCAACAGGGTGACTGTCCCTTTTTGCCTGATATTTTCTCTATGATGAGTGGTGAAATGTTTACTTATATCTCATAGGAACAGTCATAGGATCACAGAATGGTTTGGGTTGGAAGGAACCTGAAAGGTCATCTAGTTCCAACTCCCTGCCATGGCGTTGGAACTAGCCCAGGTTGCTCCAAGCCCCATCCAACCTGGCCTGGAACACTCCCAGGGATGGAGCAGCCACAGCTTCTCTGGGCCACCTATGCTAGTTCCTCAGCAGCCTCACAGGGAAGAATTTTTTCCCAAGATCTAGTCTAAGTCTCTCCTCTTCTAATTTACACCCATCAGGCGACACCGAACTTTCCTCTGCCATTCCAACACCTCTCAGTGTGAAATATTCTTTGGGATACATCTGTGCTCTTCATTTGTGACCCAGGGAGGCTGTGACTCTCACTGCAGCCTGCAATGACCTGAGAACGCCTGGGTGAACTGTTCTTGAAAGCAGCATCGTTCACGCCTCAGTAGGTGATTGCTGGGCCCTGGGCAATAGCTGTTAAGTGCAGTGAGCTCTTGGAATGGAGACCGAAGGGCTTTTCACAGGGCTCTTCAGGAACTGCCCCCATTTTCTCTTTCCTCTCTGGCTGTGGAGCTCTCACAGATGATGGTTTCAAAATAATCTGTGCTGAGGCACAATCAACTGCAATTTAGGGAGCTGAGATTGCTAAACCAGACACAGCTTGTGGGAAATCCTCTCTCTTCCTGTCTTCCTGTCAGGACAGTGGTTGGGAGAGAGGTAAATATTGAGAGAAGCATAGAGGAAAATGAGTTTTTAATCTGAATTGTCCCAGTTTTGTAGAGATACTGCAGCTGTCTGGATTTTCTCCTGACAAGCTGGAGTGCTGCTTGGCATGTCGAAAGCAGAAGCACAAGATGGAGCTGAATCATTTATTCTCTGTGCATCTGAGTCCCTCTTGCTTTTCCTGGGAAGTGTGTGGTGAGTGCAGGCTCAGCAGCTTGATAATGGTTTTTGTGGACGGACGGATGGATGGATGTGTATGTACAAATACAAACAGACTAGAAGGGATCTCCAGGGTCTCTGCTAGCTCCAACAGCCCTGAAGTTCCATCCATCAGTTGATCAAGCTCTGTCTTAAAAACATTTAACCCTTCCTAATGCATTTTAAAAAGCCCTCCCAGAACTTTGTGGATTCTGGTAGCAGGTTTTAAGCAGATTTGAAAGCTTTCTGAGTTAGGCAACGGAGAGACAGTGCTGTAGAGCAGTTATTCCTGCCCCTCTCATGTAGGGTGTCTGGCTGTGGTCTGCAGAGACCCTGGCACTTCTCACTCCATGGCTGGAGACCCTCCCTGGGGTGAGTCTTGCCTGCCAGAGGCTGCTTTTGTCTTTGAGGTCATTATCCCAACTGCAGCAAAGGTAAACCTGGATTTACTGTGAACAGAGCTGAAGAGGTCAGTAGTCCCATGGTGAAGAGGAGCTGCTCTCTTTTGGGGCAGTCAAGCAAGAAGCTTCTCTCTGTTTTGGATTGGTATCATGGGTTTTCCTCACAGGGGCTCATGTGGTTTTGCCGCTCCTCTCCACTGCCGTCTCAGTAACATTCCTTTATGCATCCAAAGCAGGCCATGAAGCAGGTGGAGGGTCTGGAGCACAAATCTTATGAGGAGTGTGATGGAGTCACTATCCATGGAGGGTGTAAAAGCCATGTGGATGTGGCACTGGTTAGTGGTGGCCTTGGCAGTGCTGAGGGATCAGTTGGACTTAATGATCTTGGAGGGCTTTTCCAACCTAAGTGATTCCATGATTCTGACCCAATAGTCTGGGGTGGGAACACTCACTGCTATGCCATGTGGAGCAGGTCAGGCAGCCTGTCCAGTTCCCCTTGGAGCAAGGCAGAAACAGGTTGTGACTTGAGTGGAGGGTAAATATTGCTCTCTGTTCTACACTGAGGTGGGATTTAACTGGCTAGGATGGGATTGCCCAGGCTGAAGACACAAACCTTCCTGGGATTGCAAACCCCTGCAGCATCTCTGCAGATTGCAGCAGAGCTCAGCTCTGGGAATTTCTTTCACACTGTGTGGAACCAGGAATGACTGTCAGCAGTCAGAGACTGATTAGCACAGGTTTCACCCAGACCTCAGCTCCTCCACACTGTCGCTTGGCACAGCTGGGCTAAGGGATGTGGGGAAAGCTCTATTAAGAATCACAAATCCTGTACACACTAGGATTTTATTCCAGCTAGTTTGCATATCTGGGGAGAACTAGGGGTGGAAAACACTGCCAGTGCCTCCCAGTTTCTCCTCAGGGACAGCAGGCACCAGAGCCAAGACAGGGATGAGCAGACAGAGCTTTTCATTAGCTCACTTGGCCAGGCCTCTGTGTTGGCTGCCAAGGGAACTTTTGTGGGGAGTTGCTTTCTTGGGCCACTGGGACTGTACTGCCGCTGGGTCCGTGGGAATTCCTGTAGCCCACAGAGATTGGGGAAGTATCCAGGGAGTTGCTATATGACAAAGATCTGTTTGCATTTGCAAAGTAAAATATTTGCTGCTAAAACAGAACTATTAACAGAATCCTTAATCATTCCCTGTGTCCCTTTCCCAAGCCTTGGTGTGATGGCCTTCCCAAATCCCACCACCCTTGCTCCATCACCTGCAATCTCCAGCAGCAGAGTCCATCCTCTCCTCCTCCATCAAGGCCCAACGACCTTCTCAATTGCTTCATTCTCCTGTGTCCAAGTCCAGAGAGTGGCAAACAGGCTGAGATGCTTGGAAGTTGGAAAAAGCAAAGACATATCAGGGGCTGGAGCAGCAGGAGCAGCTGAGGGAGCTGTGGGGGCTCAGCCTGGAGAACAGGAGGCTCAGGGAGGACCTTCTCCCTCTCTACAACTCCTGGACAGGAGATGCAGCAAGTGGGGTCAGGCTCTGCTCCCAGGGAACAAGGGGCAGGATAAGAGGAAATTACCTCAAGTTGCTCCAGGGGAGGTTTAGATTGAATATTAGGGATAATTCATTCATGGATTGGGTTGTCCAGCCCTGGCACAGTGGTGGATTCACCATCCCTAGAGGGATTTAAAACCCATGTGAATGTGGCATTTGGGGACATGGTTAGTGGTGGCCTTGGCAGTGCTGGCCTTCCTAACTGATTGTGTGATTCACACCAGCTTGTGTCTGCCCAGGATGCCAAGGTGAGGCTGCCTCCTTGTATTAATGGATTTAGCAAACAGCTTTCTGTCAGGTGGCTCTTTCCTCTGCACTTCCTGCAGTTAATGCAGTAAGGAGCAGCCACAGATACACTGTTAATCAAAGGTAATGCAGTACAGCAAGATCTACAAGGCATTCTTGGAGCCTGTGAGATACTTGATGCCAGGAGATGTTCTCTTAGATATTTACAAATGCAATTGGGCCCAGAGCCTTATCAGAGTGGGTATAAATCATTGCAGCTTCATCCTTCGAGTGGGAAATCCAACAATACACTGACCTGACAGGGTGATGCTGTGTAGCACCATCAGTGCTCAGGCTCTCCACAGGCTTCAAAGCATCTCAGCATTGCTCTTTGGTGGGATCCATCTTCATCCAGAAGGTTCCTGCATCTAAATTTTCATTCTCTCCACATCTTTTTTCTTCCTTGGCTGCTTTATGACTGGATCCCACTGGCTTGATATCTCTTGCTGTGTTTACTGTGGTGCAAATCAGGAGTATCACAGCTGAGAGAGGTGAAAAATCAGCTCAGGGATAAATTCTTATCTCTCTTTAGTGGAATTTTCAGCAGTATCAGTGTGTCACCCAGAGTTTCCCTTATCACCACATCCCTGGCCTGAAAAAGCAGGAGAATTAGCAAGCAGAGCAAACACTGCACCTGGTGTTAAGTAAATGACTTGAGAGTGAGAAAAGGCTTTGCTGTTTGTTTCCAGGTGTCACAAGATGCACTCTGAGAGCTGACAGCAGTGCAGGGTGGATTTTTGTCAGGAATACATTCTCCAGAGGCTTCGAGGCTGCTTTGCATTGCTTATTCCTGCTCTTCTAAATGAAGCAGCACCCAAAAGTTCAGATTAACTCATGTGATTCACGTATTCATTTAAGCCAAGTGCTTTCAAATTACCTGTGCTCTTCCCAGCTATATGAAGGACTAATTAAAACAAAACCCAGCTGAAACATAATAACTCCCCAACTCTCAAAACTGCTCTTTTGTCAGCCTTGTTCTCTGCTTTGTTCTTGGGATGAGCTTTCTGTGTGGCTATGGTGTGCATTTTACCTGTTCAATTGGCTTAGAAATAAGCCAGTTCATTCCCTCTTCATTCAGATAGTCCTACTGGGATGAAGTGGATAAGTATCTATTTAGAGCAAGCACATAAGCCAGAGAGAGGTGGTGGTATAAATCTCTGGTGACCCTAGCTCAGGTAATGTCTTAGAAGGAGAGGGAGAGGTGTGGAATTACTGAGAAGAGTAAAGCAGTGGAATCAAAGATCTCAGGGTGAGCTTGTTACGGAGAATCCAAGTTGTAACTGGAAAGAGCAGGATGGTCTGGTGCTCTGGGACTGCCATGGAGGGATGGCTTAGTGGATGGGGGTCCTACCAGGTGGTCCAAAAAGAAAGTGCTAGGACAAGGGGTAATGGGGAGAAATTGAAGGAGGAGAAGTTTAGATTAGATATTAGGAAGAAGATTTCTCCCTGTGAGGGTGGTGAGACACTGGCACAGGTTGCCCAGGGAGGCTGTGGGTGCACCAACCCTGGCAGTGTTCAAAGCCAGGTTGGTTGAAGCTTTGAGCAACCTGCTCTGGTGGGAGGTGTCCCTGCCCAGGGCAGGGGGTTGGCACTGGATCATCTCTAAACTCCATTCTAACCCCTTAACAGAGTATGAAACTCTGAAAGCTATTAAACTCTTTAGCAGGGAGACATGTAGATAAAAATACATACGAACTAGGCCCAGCTCTCACCCAGACCAGTGGATTAATGCAGAAGGGAGCTCAGCCCTGAGAACAGTAGGTCAGGGAATTCAGCTTTGATGGTGGTGTGTGAACTCCTATTTTGCCTTCAGAACTGGATGCAGCTTTGGGGGCCGCCTGACCTGGACCTAGCTGGAAAAGCTCAGTAGAGTTTTGACTTCCAGATGAGAGCAAAATTCCTAGCTAGAAAGAACCAGACTGAGTTGAGTTTTGAAGTTTTCTTGCATTGAGCATCTTCCTCGCACACCTTTCTTACTCCATTTTCTTGCTTGCATCTTTCTTGTACCACTTTCTTACTCGAGCATCTGGCTGGAGCAGCAGGTGAGAGCAGAGAGGACTGTGAGGGGTGATGTCAACCTAAAACACAGCAGGCACAGCATGAACTAGCTTTTGGGCCACGTTTTTGTCTTTAATTAGCCATTAGATTCCCTGTGCTACAGAAATACAGAGGTGTTAATAGAAGCACACTCAGTTCTGTAGCAGCAGAAATTGCTCTGGGAGGGATCTAGCAGTTGAGGGATTTCCCATCAGTGTTAATTACCCTTTCCCCTTTACTAACCTTATATGAGTTGATGGATGCAAAAGAAAAAGGATGGGAATTGGATGTTAATAAGGCATGCATGGATGTTGCCTGGAGTGCTGTGGGGCTGGAGCTGTGGTTGCCATTCCCAGGGGGAAGAGGTCAGATCTGCAGCTGGAAGCACAGCTCCATGGAAGCAGATGCAGCAGCACTGAGGCACTGGAGTGGAAGATCATGTTTGCAACTTCAAATGCCTCATGTGGAGATCCCAGCCTGGGTGCCCACACTGGAGCTGCTGCTCCCTGCTTGGGGAGGAGGTGTAAAAGCCTAAATAAGTGGGAAATATCTGTTCAATTACATGCATGAACCTGAAACCTTAGTGCATCTTTATTCCAGTGATTTTTGGGTGTTAGACCCTTGCATTTAATTCCTCCTTCCCCCTTGTTCCTGGCTAGCCCTCCTGGATTTGCATGGTCAGTTCCCTTCCCTTGTCATTGTGCCCTTCCCTTGTCATTGTGGCAGGATTAGGGGGGTGTGAGTTAATGATGGTTTATGACTGTGCTTTCAGTTCAAGGATGCACAATGCATCTGTAGCATCACTCCTGTAAGCTCCTTCCACTCCTGTGCTGTGGAACTGTAGCTGCTTTCCACCTGCAGCTCTTGGGGTCTTCTCTGATGAAATCCCTCTGTCTTCCCAATAACTAGTGCCCCTTAGTTGAAGAGACATTAATGCAATAGTTCTTTTAGCTTCACCATCTTTCTTCTCCTTGCTCTTTACCTCTTGACCTTTGCAAGCATCAGCTGTAGGCAGTTGAAGGAACTGCTGCTCCTGCCTCACCCCTGGAAGTGTTCCAGGCCAGGTTGGATGGGGATTGGAGCAATCTGGGCTCGTGCAAGGTGTCCCTGCCCATGGCAGAGGGTGGAATGAGGTGGTATTTAAGGTCCTTCCAACCCAAACCAGTCTGGGATTCTGTGATTCCTGGCCCAGCATCAGAAACCCTGGAGAGAAGGTTTCATAGACTCTGACCAGGGTCTCTGATCCTTCATTAACTGGAGACTTTGCTGTGCCAGTGGAATTTCTACTTGGGAAGGACCTTTCTGTCTGTAAAGGCAGACTCAGGTCTGGGTGTGACTCCAGGGTGTTGTTAGGAAAACATCCTTCCCAGTTTTCTCAGATGGTCTCTCTGTTGGAGTACATAAAGCTGGGAGAAGGGGGGTTGTGTCAAGCTTTGAAATGGATTGTTTCTAACAAGACACATTTATTGATTTCAAGACAAAGACATATTGCTTTGGGGTCAGAGCTTCCATTCCCTTCCTCCCCTTCCTGGCAGGGCTGAGCTGTGTTACCCAAAACACCCAGTGACCCAGCCTGGAGCAGGGGAGGAGTGGGAAGATGCTGACAGGTGTGGCTCCTACACTGCAGCAAGGGAGGGAAGTGTGGCAGCATCTCCGCGAGGATGCTGGAAAAGGAGTGGGATGGAGATCAGTTCTGCCTGCCCAGGATTTGCCTTGTGCTCTTGGGCAGATAACTGTGCAGCCTCCCTGCCTGTCCTCGCCCTGCCCTGGCTGGTTCCAAGCTGCCTCTTGGAACTGTGTGTTTAGCACAGCTCCCTTTTTCCAGCCCAGCAACTCAATCGTGGTGTGATGTGAATTCCTAACAGAGTGCGTGGAGATGCACCGGGAACTCCTAACAACACAGAGGGCACTGGAGCTGTCAGTCCTGGGTGAAATCCCATCAAGGACATAATGAGAGCATCAGCCTCTCTCCCTGGGAAAGCACTTCCATGCTTGCTCAGCCTTAAATTGAAGTCACAGAGATTTGAGGGCATGACTTTAAATGCTTTCTAGGGTTGGGATGTTTGAAATGGTGAATGGGTGAGAGGCCTTGATGTGCAAACAGCATGGGATTAGTTGTGTGCTGGGTGAGAGTTGGCCTTGTCCCTTGGCTCCGTGGCAGATGCCACTGTTTTTTGGGAATGCAACTCTCTTTCTCTGGCAGGGTGCAAGATAGAAGTGTAAAACAAGCTTTGACTTTGATGGCAAACCCACTCAAGTCTTAGCCTTACTGTCTAAGGAAGCAGTCAAAATGCCTCTGATTGTCCCAATGTGGATTTCCTTGGAGTTTCTTTGTAGTTCACCCAACTCCCTTTTTCTTGGGCCATTTTTAATCCCTCTTTGTAGGCTCTTTCCTAGGAGAAGCAGCAGTGGTGGTTCATGTCACATAAAACCCACACAGAGAGCTGGCTGAGATTGTACTGTATCCATCTTGCACCAACACTTCTTCCATCCTGGCATTGAATTCCTAGGAAATGAGGGACTGGAAGGGTATTTAATGTGGCCTCAGCCCACGGAATGAATCAGACTGAGTGCGTAGACACAGTTTCTCACCTATGAGATGATTTCTTACCTCCCCCGGAGCACAGCAGTTAAAATTTCTGGATAGAGGAGTTGTTTTTCTCAGCCAGCAACAAAGAGTTGTGATATTTTGTCATTTTAAATGCTCTCTGGCAGGATGGAGGGGAGAGGTTGCTGCACTTTCCCCCTGCTCTGCTGAGAGCTGACAGCCCAGAGGGGCAAGGAGGTGATGTGGTGGGATTGACTGTGTGCAGGGGCCTGTGCTTCTGGAGCTATGGACCAGATGACCGAGCAGTTGATCCATCTGTGACTTAGGCTCTCTATTGATTTCCTGGGCTGTCAGATGGGGAAGGGCACACTGAGGCAGCTCCAAAGAAAAGCCTTCCTCGATTTCTGGCTGGCAGGTGCTGTGCCCACATCTCTGCTGGGGCCAGGTGCCACCTGACCAGCTGCCTGTTGCAGCAGCTTTCTGGCTTCTGTTGCCATCCCTCACTGTTTCTCTGTGCCACATGTGGCTGGTTGGCCTGAGGTGTGATTCATGGTAGGAACGTGCCGGAGGAACGTCAGCACACTGATCTGTTTTAGCATGGAGAAAAGGAGGCTCAGGGGAGACCTTATAGCTCTCCACAACTCCCTGACAGGAGGTTGGAGCCAGGTGGGGTCAGACTCTGCTCCTAGGGAACAAGGGACAGAACAAGAGAAAACAGCCTCAGGTTGTTTCAGGGGAGGTTCAGGTTGGACACGAGGAAGAATTTCTTCATGGAAAGGGCTGTCAGGCATTGGAGTGTGCTGCTCAGGGAGGTGACGGAGTCACCATCCCTGGAGGTGTTCAAGAAACAACTGGAAGTGGTACTTTGTGCTCTGGCCTAGTTGACAAGGTGGTGGTAGGTCACAGGTTGGACTTGATGGTCTTGGAGGTGTTTTCAAACCTAAATGATTCTGTGATTCTCTAGGATGTCTCGTTGTGTGAAGCCTGGAACGCATCTCTTGCAGGGTGGAAAGGTGAGAGGAAAAAGGAGGTAGGATCCTACCCCATGCTCTCATCATTCTCTTTGCCCACCTTGTAGTGCCTCAGCAGCTTTGGAGGGCTCAGGGGCAAAGATACTTTGTTCAGTTTGTGCCAGGTCAGGTTGTATGGGGCTTGGAGCAGCCTGGGCTAGTGGCAGATGGCCTCAGACATGAGCTGTGTGTGACCTCCTGCAGTTCTGTGATGTTTCTTCAGCTGAAGAGGAGAAGTGAGCTGCTTTTATGGGGCTGTTTCATCCCTATAAATCCTCTCTCTGGGATCATCTGCAACTCAGCAGAGGCAATGACAGGAGGGTGACACTGTGCAAGGTCACTTGTAGCAATTAGCACAGATCATCTTTTGGCAGGACTATGTGCACTCAGCATTTGGCATCTCAGTTCATCTTGTGATGCATCAAAAGGAAAGTTGGAGGCATAATTTATGTCACAACTGCAGCAGGCTGTGTGTGGTGGGATAAAAGCCCTTCCTGCCATATGCCACAGGTTTGGCTTCAGCAAAGCTGGGAATTGTTATCATGAATCATGTCAGGTCCAACAGCTTTAGGTTTCACAAACCAGATAGTGGCCCCAGAGAGAGCTCTGAGGGAGGGACAGGCTATGTAGCAGGGCTAAAATAGGACAAGGGGTAATGGTTTTAAACTAAAAGAGGTGATTCAAGCTAGATATAAGGGAGAAATTCTTCCCTATGAGGGTGGTGAGACACTGTCCCAGGTTGCCCAGGGAGGCTGTGGCTGCCCCAACCCTGGCAGTGTTCACAGCCAGGTTGGCTAAAGCCTTGAGCAACCTGCTCTGGTGGGAGGTGTCCCTGTCCAGGGCAGGGAATTGGCGCTGGATCATCGCTAAGGCCCCTTCCAACCCCTAACATACTGTAACATACTGTGAAACAACACCTCAAAACACACCAAGAGACTCCAGAAATCCTCAAGATCCCTTATCTGATCAGAATAAACCAACGCAGAGAGACAGGCTGGGAGAGCTGAGTGTGCTCCCTTGGAGAAGAGAAGCTCCAGGGACACCTTAGAGCCCCTTCCAGTGCCTAAAGGGGATCCAAGAGAGCTGCAGAGGGACTTGGGACAAGGGATGGAGGGACAGGACAAGGACAAGCTTCACAATGTCAGAGGGCAGGGTTAGATGGGATATTGGGAAGGAATTCTTGGCTGTGAGGGTGGTGATGCACTGGCACAGGTTGCCCAGAGCAGCTGTGGCTGCTCCATCCCTGGGAGTGTTCCAGGCCAGGTTGGATGGGGCTTGGAGCAACCTGGGCTGGGGGGAGGTGTCCCTGCCCATGGCAGGAGGTGGGACTGGATGATCTTTCAGGTCTCTTCCTAGCAAATCCATTCTGTGATTCCATGATTTATTCAGAGTTGTCAGGTAGGTCATGGGTCAGTTCCTATCTAGTGATTGTGGTTTTCATCACCTTGTGTGTTATAAACAGTAAAATAAATGTAATTTAAAACAAAAACCTACCAGTAGGGTTTGCATTTGTGCAGCCATTCCAGAAGAGGTTGCATCACCCAAGAAGGCATCCACTCTGCTTGTACATGCCCCAAAATACACCTGATTTAAATTAAATCTAATGAAGATGCCAGGACCAGCATCATCACCTGGTGAGATCATGTGCTGCAGTTCAGGGGCCTGTGGCTGATTAAGAATGCTTTAAACTCTGCCATAATATATGACCTATTCCTAAAGTGCTTCACAGGGATCCAGAGCAGAGTTGTGTGCCTAATAACCATCTCTGGGAAAAGCTTTCTACCCTGGGAAAATGTTTGTAAAATCAATATTTATTCTATTGCAGTCATTTGGTTCAAACTGTTTACTTGCTTTGGGGTCTCCAAGTTGATTTGCACTTCCAGTTCAAAGGAGCCAAGAGATCTCTGAATGCAAGTAACAACACAAATGTGTGTCAAGTGTGTGATTTAAGACCAGATTCTGCCTCCTTCATTTATCCTGGACGTCAGGAGTAACTGTGGTAACTTGGAAGTGATTGAATCCTTCAGTGTGAGGTTGGGATTTGACTCTGAACAGTTCTGTGCAGTTGGTAGGTAATTTATGTAACAGTTTATGTAACAACTTGCTGCCTTCACCATTTTGCATGGGCATAAATACATCAATCTACCTCTTTCTTCCAGAGAGTGTTTTAAAGTCAGGTATTCTCAGTGGCTGCTCAGATCTGCAGCAAAGCATCAGGATTTAATCTGAGGCAGAGTTGATATAGAGATTGTTATTTTTAATGTTTCTGTTCTGAGTGGCAGATTATAATTATAGTCTGTAATTATAGATCTGTAACATTCCTGGCCCAGGATGGGATATGGAGCTGCTCCAAGAGCTGGAGCATTGCTGTATGGAGCCAGACTGGGA
>NW_008680937.1:0-16325 GCF_000695815.1 Acanthisitta chloris | reverse complement strand
CATCCCTGGGAGTGTTCCAGGCCAGGTTGGATGGGGCTTGGAGCAACCTGGGCTGGTGGAAGGTGTCCCTGCCCATGGCAGGGGGTGGAATGAGCTGAGCTTTAATGTTCCTTCCAACCCAAACCTCAGCCTCTGACACACAGGTGCCTCCTTGATGACTTTCCACATTGGAAGTGCCTGTGGCAGCTCAGAGCCCATGGAGCTGTTTGCTTTCCTGGGAGCCTTGTGAGACCTTCCCTGTGTGTAAGACAAGGAAGGGAAGGGCAGGCCTGGGCAAGCTTGGCTTAATGAGCAGCTTTTCCCTTTTGTATTCAAAATGGGTTGTAAGTTTAAGTGGAAACACATTTAAATAAGGCAAAGGCTTCCAGGAAAAGGAGCAAGCCCTGACACTTCTGCAGCTCAGCCCCTGCCTTGCAATGTGCTGCTGGAGAAATCCTGAACTTCACATTTTGTAGTTTTCTTGGAAACTCTGTCTTTCTGTGGCATGTGTGCATTTATTCCTTCCAAGCTGTTATGAGAAGCAACCACAGCCTCTTCCCAGTACCAATGCTCTGAATCCTGAGGTAAACTCAAGCACAAGGACTGTCCTGGAGCTGTACAGACAGGACAAAGAGCACAGGACCCAGGCTGGTCCTGTGCAGGTGAATTGTAAATCCAAGAGATTGTGGCAGGGACACTCATGCTGACCACCTGGGAGCTAATTAAGAGTCTGGGCTAATGAGCTCAAGCAGAGCACTTGGTTAATCCCACTGAAGTAGCTCTGTGGTTCATCCAGCTCTGTGGGGTGGATGTCCCACACAGATGGGACAAGAGGAAACAGCCTCATATTGCACTGGGGGATGTTTAGATTGGATATTAGGAAAGATTTCTTCCCTGAAAGGGCTGTCCAGCCCTGGCACAGCTGCCCAGGGCAGTGGTGGAGTCACCATCTCAGGAGGGATTGAAAAGCCATGTGGATGTGGCTCTTTAACGTTTGTTGGTGTTGTGACTGGAGACTGGAATACAAAGCTCCTAAGGTGCTGCAGACCACTGCTGTGCCCACCTTAGTGCTGGGTTTGGAGTTGAGCTTATCAGTATTACCAGAGCATCTGTAGAATCACAGAATGGTTTGGGTTGGAAGGACCTTAAATACCATCTCATTCCAACCCTTGCCATGGGCAGGGACACCTTCCACTAGCCCAGATTGCTCCAAGCCCCATCCAACCTGGCCTGGAACACTTCCATGTGGTATTTTCTTTACCACATCTCTCCTGCCCTGCCTCTGATGTAGATGCCAGCTTGTACTTGGCCTTTGCCCTTGGATCTCACAGCCTCCTTTGGCTGTCACATCCCAAGGTGAGATGACAATCACTTCTGTGTCACCCCTGACACTGTCACAAGCTGCTTGATGTTCTTCAGGCCTTCTGCATCTCCACATTACTTCCCTGGCCTTATTTCTCCTCCTTGCCCATAAAGTGGGTGGTGAAGAAGAGAGTCACCTGCTGTGCTGGGGCCTCACTTCTCAGCACCATGTTCTCACTTCTCTGCTGCTTCTCTCTGGTCTTTGGCTCCTCAGCATGTTGAGTACCTCATTTCCATGTTTATTCATACAGGCTTAACTGATTTCTCATCCCAATTAGACATGTTCATGTTTTAGGAGGAAAATGAAGGAGCAGTGACTCCTGCTTGGTGTTTGCAACCACTGCTTGGGTAAGGAACTGACTCCTGTTCCTTCTCCTGATGAGACAGAGCCAGCACAGAAGCCAAACTCCCTTTCCCAGTTTCTCCAGTGGTCACTTCCAGCTGAGAGAGGCCTGTCCTTGCACAGGTGAGCTGGATCCATGCTGTGAGGGCAGAGACATCTCTTTCACACCTCATTTTTCCCCCTTACCTTGCTATTCCTTTGCTGGGAGGGGATGTGGGAGTCCAACATCGAGGTATATCCTCCCCACACCAAGACAGGATTATTCTCCAGAGACTTTTAAAGGTACTTACTGTATTTGTGGCTCCTTTTCTCCTTAGCCTGGTTTTTCTTTAAGGTCTTAGAAGCACTTCTTTCTTTTCTCTTAAAAGAAAAACCTATTACTGAAATAAATGTGAATTATCCCTCCCATCCCTTGGTATTTCCTGAATTCTTCACTTCATAAATAATCCTGAATGATTCAGTGAGTCCATTAGCTGCTTCCCTGGTGACACCAGGATGTATGGCTCAGCTCCAGTGATCCTGATATCCCCCAGTGGTGGGTATGGAACCCCCTGACTTCCTCACTCTCTGTAGACACACTGACAAGTTCTCATTACTTCCTAATTATCCAGACATCCTTTCATATTAAAGATTAATTTTTTTAAAGGCAGTCATTAGCTCAGCTCTTCCAGGGTTATTGATTTATTCTTCCTCCTCTTTTATTAATGGATCCACAACCTTCTCATAATCCATCCAGTACAATGGTTTCCCTGCCTGAAACAACTCTCATCTTTCCCTCTGTACACCCTTCCCATGAAGGGGAAGGGTGTAGAGCCTTCAGTGCTTTTATCACTCAGTACTTCTCTCTCAGTGGTTCATTTTCCTTGGAAATCTTAGTGTGGGCTCCCAAGAGGCCACTTGAAAACCTCTTCCGAGCTTGAGGGCGTGGGATTTCCAAAGAGCTTGTCCCTGGTTTGCACTAGAACTGGATGTTGAAATCCTCTGAGGTTTAAATCTTTGCACTTACTGAATTCCCACCTTCCTGCACTGCCCTGTGCCTTCTCTGCTTTTGGAGGATATGGTTTAGGGGTTACAGCGGTGACAGGTTAATGGTTGGACTTGATGATCTTAGAAGTCTCCTCTAACCTTGGTGATTCTGTGATTCATTCTGGGCACTTTGCTGACTTTGGGACACTTCTTCATAAAGAATCTGGTCTCAAACCACTTCCACTGGCTGCTTGTCACTTCCTGCTTTGTGCCACTTTGTCCTGCTGCCCAAAGGGATTATGTGCCTTCAAGCTGGCAAAGGAGGAGACCAGACATGTGGTTCCTCTGCCTCTTGGTATATTTTTGGAGCTGCTGTATTGGTTCCACCATGGCATCTTCTAGTCATGGGGACCTCAGGGTGATGCCTGGCCTTGGTGCTAGGGCTGCAACATATCCAAAGGTAAAAAAGCTTGTCGTGTCCGCTGAGATTGATGTGACAGACTCTGGAGCATGTCCTGAGCTTCCTGGAGAAATGCTGACCAGTCTAGCCTTGCTGCTGGGAGCATATGGCTACTGGGGAGCTTGGGCTTGTTTGCCTGAGGCCACATACAGCCCTCAGACAAAGGAGGACAAGGGGCCTGTGAAATGCTCCCTGTGCCCACCCAACATGGGGACAAGGCATCTGGTACATGCACAGTGTGTTCCCTGCCTGAGGAAGGACTTGTGGTTATTCTTAGTCTGGGAATGAGATGTTTTCCCACCTCTCCTTATCCATAAGTCCTGTTCCCTCCATGTTTCAGAGTCTCTGAAATCCAGGCTGTCCTGTGGGTATTTGTATCACCAAATGCAATCTGGTTGCTATCACAATTTAGGAGTAATCCCAAATCCAACCCTTTGGGAACCCTTCCCAGCTTGGGAAGCTTGCATCCAGATGTAGTGACTCAGAGTCCAGTGCCTGGAAGGAGTTAACAGAGAAGAAAGGCTGAATTGCTGTCTCTTCCTGCTCTTGAGGTGAGATCTGAGCTTCCTCACTCTGTGTTTTCCTGGCAACATCTACCCAGGCATCTCTGCTGTGGTGGTGTATTCCCAGTGCTCCAGTATCCATGGTGATGGGAAGTATTTCTAAAGCAGTGCTTGAATGAAAGTGTGCAATCCTGGTCCTTGCATCTGCCCTTTAGTCTCTGTTGCAGAGAAATCACATACCTAGAGGCAGGACTACATGAAACCTAAGGGGTTTGGTGGTGGTCTTGCTCAGCTTTGCCCTCACACTGAAACCCCAGTGGGTGACAAGGTGGGAATGTCTCTGCTCAGGCACCTCCCACCAGCCCAGGTTGCTCCAAGCCCCATTCAGCGTGACCTGGAACACTTCCAGGGATGGAGCAGCCACAGCTTCTCAGGGCAGCCTGAGCCAGTGCCTCACCACCCTCACAGCCAACAATTCCCTCCCAGTATCCCATCTAACCCTGCCTTCTCGCAGTGGGAAGCCACTGCTTGTGTCCCTCCAGACCCTTGTCCCATGTCCCTCTGCAGCTCTCTTGGAGCCCCTTCAGGCACTGTAAGAGGCTCCAAGGTCTCCCTGGAGCCTTCTCTTCTCCAGGCTGAACACCCCCAGCTCTCCCAGCCCTCAGAGCATCCTTGTGGCCCTATGGATGGATGCAGACATCTACCCCTTGTCATCCCTAGGGAAAGGAAACCTGTTGATCAGGCCAGGATGTGCCTGATTGCAGCAGGTACCCCCAGTGATGTCAGAATCATAGAAACATAGAATGGTTTGGGTTAGAAGAGTCCTCAAAGCTCATCTAATTTCAACCCCTGCCATGGGCAGGGACACCTTCCACCAGCCCAGGTTGCTCCAAGCCCCATCCAGACTGGCCTGGAACACTCCCAGGGATGGAGCAGCCACAGCTGCTCTGGGCAACCTGTGCCAGTGCCTCAGCACCCTCACAGGGAAGAATTCCTTCCCAATATCCCATCTATCCCTGCCCTCTGACAGTGGGAAACCATTCCCTCTTGTTCTAATCAGCTGTACTGCCCAGATCTCCTTGTCTCTCCCCTGGGCTGCCTGGAATCTTCCAGAGGCTCGTGGCCGAAAGCAAAGATCTGAAGTGTGGCTCTCCAGGGAGCAGTTTCCCATTCTGTGGGTGGAGGAAGTAATGAAGCAGAAAGATCCATATGCATCTTGATTTTGTTTCCCTCTTCTTCCTGCTGCTGCTGCTGTGTGATTCCAGCAATCTTACTAAAAGCAGAAAGCATAAAATTAGTAATAATTTGCTGATGTTCTGTTGCTGGTGAAGTCTTGGCTGCCAGTGCCTGCTAGCAGAGCAGAGATCTTCCAGAATTGGTCCTGGCTGTGCTGAGCAGGTGGGTAAGTCAGCTGGGCAGAGCCTGAGCTTGTTCTGTTTCCTAGAGATGTGAGGGAGAGCTCAGGACAGCTGCTGGAAGTGCTCAGCTCCCTGAAGTGTGTTTTGCTGATGGCTCTAGGCATCCTTCTTACACAGAATATCTCAGGAGCCTTCACGTGTCGCTTTTGTGCTCATCAGGCACTCACCAGTAAACAAGAGCTTTAAAGCACTTGCCAAGAGCAATGTTTAGTGAAAAAACCAAAGAGAATGTTTTAAGAGAACTCAAATCCTCTTTAAAACATGTCAGGGAAGCAGAGGGAGGGGTTTGCTGTGTACTTTGAGGTCAAGTAGGTAGTCATGTATTTCCCTGAAGAGACAATGATGTGCAGTGATTGATTTGGTCAAGTCCTGAACACACAGTGATTGAAGAGCTCAGAGGAAAGCACATAAAACACCCCACAAAGGAGCTGTGAGCTGTCCTGCACGTCAGGGAAAGTCATGGCAGCACAGCCTCAGCTGGAGGATGGTGATGGTGTGAGGCACCCAGGCATGGAGTTGGTTGCAAACCATAGTGGTTGCACACAGGGAGAGCAGCTGGAGTGACCACAGGGGAAGAGTGAGTGAGCTGGGCATACATGGAGAGGAGAGGAAGTTGGAGAGAAGGATTTTGGTGGTCTTCTAGCCTGTAGCAGGCTGTTGGAGGCTTTGTGTCTCCATCAGTGACTGCAGCAGGAAGTTTGGTGCTTAAATTGTAGCAGTGGAAATGTGGTTCAATTTGCCCTTTTCCCAGAGCTGACTTGGAGATTAGGAATTTTGACACATAGGCAATGGTCTGAATAAGTGCTGATGACGCCAAATACCATCTCCTTCAAGTATTGACCAGTATTCTATCAGGGAGTATCAGATTGGGAAAGATGCCCTGAACAGTGATAGAAATGAGTGGGTGGGGGTTGGAGTAATAGAATCATGGAATGGTTTGGGTTGGAAAGGACCTTTAAAGGTTATCTATTCCAACTCCTTCCATGCTGATGCCGTTTCAGCACATCCCAGACTGCTTTCTGCAGGGGCAGATGGTTAAGAGAAACAGCCAGAAGGAACATACCCAGAAAAACAACAAGGAACATACCCAGAAAAACAAGTCTCTTAATTCCATTTAGGACTTTGATGTAAGACTTTGGATGTGCCCGTGGTAAGATTTGAGTGGGAGAGGAGATTGCCTTTGTTATGATCATTCAGCTGGAAAAGGCAGACAAGTTTTTGGGTCCAGCAGCCCATCCTGGGAGGCTGCAGCATGGAGGATTCATTGGGAAATGCCAGCAGATGGGTGTCTGCGAGGCCACGCTGCAGCCCCACGCTGTGACCATGCTGTGGGGGATAAATGTGCTCCCTCCCTTCCAAGAGAAGGTCCATAGCCAAAGGGAATGAGATGCCATCTCCCATCTGTGCCTTTGCAAACCTCCCTTCAGCTAAATCCATGAGTAAATTCTATGAAATCCCAGTTTTGGGCAGCAGCCAAAGAGGCAAAGGGCTGTGAAATGAGGAGCTGCTGCTGAGGCTCCAGCCAGGATCTCAGGGAGCCACAGTGCACTGCCAGCATGGTTTGGGTGGCTGAGGGGACACTGCACAGGGATGGCAGCACACAGAGCCACAGGGATGGCTCTGTGACCTGCTTAGTGCCAGCTGCTGCTGCTGGTTGGAAGGTGAGCTTTCACCTTTCCATGAGGCCTGCTTAGACCAAGCACCCACCTGCCCCAGAGCTTTCTGGTCTGCACTGGGAGAAGTGTACTTGCCCAGCATCACACTGGTCACTGTGGCAGAGCAGGGCTTGGTTTCCAATCCTTCTGGATGCCATATCAGGACCAGGTTCAGGAGGAAGGTGGTTTCACTGAGCTACCTCCGTGGTGGGACTTCATAGAATCACAGAATGGTTTGGGTTGGAAGAACCTTAAAGATCATCTAGTTCCCACCCCCTGTTGTGGGCAAGACACCTTCCACCAGCCCAGGTTGCTCCAGGCCCCATCCAACCTGGCCTGGATCACTCCCAGGGATGGAGCAGCCACAGCTGCTCTGGGCAACCTGTGTCAGTGCCTCTGCACCTCACAAGGAAGGATTTCTTCCTGATATCCAATCTAAATCTCCCCTTCTTCAACTTAAATCCATTCTCCCTTGTCCTGTCACTTCATGCACTTGCCCAAACTCCCTCTCCAGCTCTCTTGGAACCCCTTTAGGCACTGGAAGGGGCTCTAAGGTCTCCCTGGAACCTTCTCCTCTTCAGACTGAACACCCCCAGCAGTCTCAGCCTTCATGGTCACATTCCAACCAGACACAGCAATAAGCTGTATTCCTTTGCCTTACGGCCTGAGTGATTACAGCTCAGAGCTGGAGAGTCCAATACAATTTGCATTTGTAGGCAATTAAATGTCAAAGCAAAGTCAAGACCCTGGCTGGCTGTCAAGCCTCTTTATGACTGTGCCTGACTGCAACCCCCAGATGGTTATTAAAGGCTGCAGGACAAGACAAAAGGATGGTCAATACATTCACTACAGAAAGAGGAATTGCCCCATGGGGCTCTCAGCCTGCTTTCCCCTGTGCTTGGACTAGGACTGGGCAAAAAAATCATTGTTTATGCAGTTAATCAGGTTTAAATTTAAATCCAAACAATGTAATCAGATTTAAAGACTTAATGCAATAATGGGCTGGAGGAGCTGAAGTGTGAGTAACCCCCAAGGCAGGCTGGGTGAGGAGGCACTAATTGGATTGGAGGCAGATGGAGTGTAATTTTAAGGCAGAAAGCACAAGATCTGCTGTGTGCACTTTCCTGGGTGTTGGGCAGTGCCAGGATGACAAGCACTGCCTGGATGAAGGTGAAGGAGCTGTTTGGTCCTCACATATAGCACTGACCTGACATCTGTGTACTCTTATGCCAACTGTACCCCAAAAAAGGGGTGTGCTGATCCTCTGGCAGCTTCCCCTGCAGGCTGGTGGGTTTGTTTTATCCTCAACACCTTTATTCGGGACAGGACACAGATCTTGGCCTAAGAGATCTTAACCTAAGTCTTTGCTTACGTGGTTTTCCATCGACCATGGAGCAAATCTGGGTCTAAGGAGACTATGTTTTCCTGGTAGGACCTTCCTCACCATTTACAGGAATGTCCCCCAGATTTTATTTAAGTAAAAAGATGCAACAGCAGTTTGTGCTGTTCCAACCCATCAGGACCCAAACATCTCACTATTACTGACCTGGCTGGAAGTAGTTTAAAGCTCCTTGACCTTTTCTGGCAGTCATTCCCCCAGTGCTCATTTGTTCTGCATAAGTAAGAGCATTTCAAGAAGTCCCTGTGGAGCTCATTTTCTTCTGCATGGACTCAAGCCCTCTGGCGTTCCTTGAGCCTGAAGGACAAAGGAGGTCAAGTGGAGCAGTGGTTTGTTAGGTAGATGACAGCAGGTTGCTGATGTGCTGCTTTTCCTTGGTTTTGAGAGACTAAATCTCTGTCCTGATACTTCTGCCAACACACCTGAGTGTGAAGAGTAGGAAATGGACTGTTTGCTGGGTGTTTTCCCAAAACACAGGTAGATTTAAGGAATTGTGCAAGAAAAAGAAGGAAAGAACCTTGACAAGAAAGTAGAGACCAAAACTTAAGAGGTTTGTCTTGGTGTGGATGCAGCTATAGTGACTGACCCGTCCTCAACATGTCACAGCAATGAGCAGGGAGAGGATTTTGCTGCTCCATGTATATAATTAAGAATGGCCATAACACCATCACTGGTTCACATCCTACTCTTCATGTCCTGGGCACATTGGAGTCCTTGAGAAGAGCTGACAGGCTTGACTGACCATAGCTCAATGTTCCCTGTGCATCACGTGGAATGTTTGTCATGCAGAGGCTGCTCCGCTGTCTGTAAGGCTTTGGTGGGAATTCATAGCACAAAGGATCCCTGAGCAGGACCAGACATGCTGTCCTCCTCGTCTTTGTGATTCTCCTCTCTTGGCATGAGGGCACACAGAGCTCTCAGCAGCCTGGACACATTCCCACTGCCTCTCTTGTTTGCAGATCCCTCTAGTTGGATTCAGCTCTGCTCATTTCATCTCCCTGTGCTAGCAGCAGCTGCAGTTGGAACAGGGAGGCTTGAGAAAGCTGTGCCTGGTGGGAATGCCCCATGCAGAGGAGGCATCTCAGGGTAGAGATGTCTGTCCTGCCTGAATCCTTCATCCATGAGGGAAGTGGGCTCCAATTTCCATTAGGTGGGAGCTCAGGAGGAGCAGGGCATGATCCCTCTCTGCCTGAATCCTGTGGGACACTGTTGGCTGCAGTGACAGTGCCCACAGGGCCCTTCACCACACAGGGCTTTTCACCAGCATTCAGCCCTCTGAGGGCTGAGGAACAGCAAAGGGTGCTTAAACCTCCCTTTTCCATAAACATGGAGTGTTTGCAAGATGGTGTGTTCTGAGCCTCTCCAGAGAAGAGTGTGGGTGTACTTGTGTGCTTGTTCTGTCCATAAATTGCACCAGCCCACCTGCTCAGGGATGTGGCTGTGAGTGCTGATCCAGGAGAACTCCAGGCATTTCCAGCTGCTCAGGACACTGCTGGACCCTGCCTGGCAGGGAGAGCTGGAGGAGTCTCTGGCAGCTGTGAGCTGCCCTCTGGCTCTTGCCAGCCTCATTCATCTCTCCCAGCACAACAGCACTGACACACAGCAAATGAGCCCTGGGCTTCCCAGGTGGCTTGGAAATGCCACCAGCCACACTACAGCAACTGTACATCAGCTCCCAGCTGGGTCACAACTGACAGTCATCAGCCATCACTGCATCTGTGCTCCTCCTGACAGGGCTCTACACAGCTGGTAAAGGGAGCTGTGTGCTGATGTTGCCCTGGATGGACTGGTCTGCACGAGGGTCAGCACTGTGCCTTCTCTGGCCAAAGTATCTCTTTGCTTCTTCCCTTCAGCCTCATTGCAACCCTTATGGAGCTGCCTGTCCTTTTGTTGCTGGCATGTGTCCCTTTGGTGTCTGCAGCTATTCACAGGGACACAAAGGTGCTCCGAGGGCTGGAGCACCTCTGTATGGAGATAGGCTGGGAACGCTGGGGCTGTTCAGCCTGGAGAAGAGAAGCTCCAGGGAGATCTTAGAGTCCCTTCCAGTGCCTAAAGGGGCTCCAAGAGAGATGGAGAGGGACTTGGAATCCTGGATCCTGCCCCAAGGGACTGAGCATCCCTGCTGAGAAAGGAAATCCAGGGAGAGGCCATGCTTTCAGGAAGGTCAGTGTTGGAGTCAGATCTCCAGTATTAGCTATTGGCTCTACTTCATTCTTCCAGTGCCTAAAGGGGCTCCAAGAGAACTCCAGAGGGACTTGGGACAAGAGCCTGGAGTGACAGGACAGGGGGGAATGGTTTCACACTGCCAGAGGGCAGGGATAGGTGGGATATTGGGGAAAAGTCCTTCCCTGTGAGGCTGGTGAGTCACTGGCACAGGTTGCCCAGAGCAGCTGTGGCTGCTCCGTCCCTGGGAGTGTTCCAGGCCAGATTGAATGGGACTTGGATCAACCTGGGCTAGTGGAAGTGTTCCTTCCCAGGGCAGGAGGTTGGAATTATATGGTCATTTGGGTCCCTTCCAACACAAACCATTCTGAAATTCTGACATCACTGGGTCTGCCTGCTGCAATCAGGCACGTTCTGGCCCCATCAACAGATTTCCTTTCCCTAGGGATGAGAAAGGACAGGACACATTGCTGAGAAACTACTAGTTAAAAATATTCAGAAGACAAGTCTGTGCTGAAGGAGAACTGCTGCTATTTGGCTTCCTGGTGCCCTGGGAAGTGAGATGTGTGTTACCTAGAGCTGCCCTCGATGCTGCTTTCCTTGGCTGCTGTCACCAATGTACAACCAGGCCTGAGCAAGCATCTGGGAGAGATCCAGAGAGATTATTGCCGTGGAGTTACCCACCACTCTGCTGCTCCACTGTTGAGGAAGTCAGTGCACAGCAAATATCAGGAGTAATATTCTTCATTAGTGCAAGGTAATCAATGGATCTAGTGATAATCAGCCTAAGCAGCTCATGGAGGACTCTTCAGGTCAGAAGGAACTGGTTCATCTTCCCCATCTCAGGCAGCCACTGAAAGAGCATTATTAGTGCTTTTAAGAAGCAACAAATTCATTGCAGAGCCTTAATTAGAGAGAAAGGCAGTTAATAAAGCCAGACACTGCACTTCCTGAGGAGGCTGCTTAGCAGCTAATCTCCACAGCAGCTGATCCCTGCTCCTTGTGGCATTTTCTCTTCACTCTGATTAAGTCTCTGAGCCCTGGATTCCCCTCACCGTGGTGTAGCAGACAGAAGGGAATAGGTATTAGGCAATCAGCTTGTGTCCTGAGCTCCCAGGTCAGCTCCAAGTGTGGTGTCCCTTGCTGCTGGCCTGTTGCCCTAAGTGCTGTCCTCTGAGATGCAGTGCTCCTGTCTCTAGGTCATGCTTCCAGCAGCAGTAGCCTCCCATGGTCCAGTGTTCGCCCCTGGCTCAGGTTGCCACTGGTCCAGTGAAGTGACACACAGAGGAAATCCCAAGAAAGCAGCTCCAGGGACATCCCAGGGCACATGGGAGAGGGACCTGCCTCTACAGGTCTGGAATTAAACAAGGGGCAGTGGAGGAGGCTGGAGAAGATACCTGGGGACTCTGACATGAGCAGGATGTGGAGGCCATGGAGGTGCTCCAAGGGCTCTGGAGCCAGGCTGGGACAGCTGGGGGTGTTCAGCCTGGAGAAGGCTTTAAGGAGATCTCAGAGCCCCTTCCAGTGTGTAAAGGGGCTCCAAGAGAGCTGGAGAGAGACTTTGGACAAGGGCCTGAAGTGACAGGACACGGGGAATGACTTCCCACTGCCAGAGGGCAGGGATAGATGGGTTATTGGGAAAGAGATAGAGTTGTTGGCTGTGAGGGTGCTGAGGCACTGGCTCAGGTTGCCCAGAGCAGCTGTGACTGCTCCATCCTTGGGAGTCTTCCAGGCCAGGTTGGATGGGGCTTGGAGCAACCTGGGCTGGTGGAATGTGTTCCTGGCCAGGGGTGGAACAAGATGGGCTTTGAGTCCAGCCCCATGTTGTGCCCTTGGTACCTGGGAGTTGTACCCAGGCTGTGCGAGGATCTCTGCAGCACTGTGGAGCAGTGATGTCACTCACATCCATGAATACAATCCAGTCTCTGCTGATTCCCCACCTAGTACACCAGGTCGCGTGTGTTGGCTCCAGAGGGGAAGAGATGTGTCCTGAGGATCCCATTTGAATCTTGCCTAGCTGCAGGCTTTAGAGCAGGGAGCTGAGTTCCCTGCTGCCTGCCATACCCTGAGCTGTCCTACAAAGAACAGTGGGGAGGAACTTAACCTAGTCCTGCTTGCATGAACCAGCCACTAGCAAAGTTGATGTCCTTGCTGAGGCTCAGATTCCAGAAGAAGCCAAACTCAATCAGTATCATCTCAGTTGCAAGAATCCAAGGGACACTGCCACCCAGACCAGGATGTGGAAATGGCCCAGTGCAGAAAACCAGCCTGCAGTGAGCAGCTCCAACATGGATTTGGAATTCTCTTGACCTGCATTTCCACCCTGATGTCTGTATGCAGAGCAGCAGCAGGACCTGAGGTCCTCTCAGGGACACCATCTGGAAGGTGCACCCCAGAAGCACACCTAAAACACTGCAGCTGGAGCAGAACCAGGAGAGGGTGAGTCCAAAGTGTCTCTCCTCCTGAAACAGGGAGAATGAACCTCATCATCGACTCACTCAACAAATCTGCACTGATCAATCCACCTTAGTTTGCCTTTTTAGTTTCTCCTCCTTACCTTGTTTATTCCTCTCTGTACCTGTGGGCAGGCAGCAGCTCCTTGTTGTGTTTTTCTCAGTATTCCTGTAATAGATCCAGCAGTTATGTCTGTGATTTCAAAGGGATGTGAGTTGGCTTTTGCCAGGGAGAAGCTAAGATGATTTGTTGTTGAGTGTTAATAAAGCAAACCAGGAATTAATTGGCCAATATCAAAGGGCTGTTACTAGGTGCTTATATTTCTTCTCCCTAAAAATCAAAGCAAGAACTATGTCCTATATCAAAGCAAGGACAGAGCATCTTCAACACATCCTCACAGCAAGGAACTGTCAGCAAGGAGCAGTCCAGGACATTACCTCGTGTATTTGTTTACTCCTAGGGACAGCCAAGCAGTTGCCACACATGAATGATCCACAGTGAGTGTCCCTCTGGGCAAAACTGGTCTTTGGCAGCTTCAACCAACTATGGAGGTTGGACTTGATGGTCTTGGAGGTCTTTTCCAACCTTGATGACTCGTCAGGTTGCAAGGAATTGTTCTAGATTTACCCTCTTCCAGGGCAATAAACTAAAGCAAGGTCTGGGATGCAGTGCTTGGGTCGTAGAAGGTCACTGTGACTCTGGTGGTATCTAATAACTTCGTCTGGTGTCCCTATGGTTTTGGAAATGTGTTAACTCACAGGACACTTGGCAGTGCTGAAGAGTTTTGTGTGCCTGGTTGTTTGCCCCTCAAAGAAATGGGTCGATGAACAAGGATGTCAGAGATTGGGGCTTCAGGTCCTCCTCCTCCTCCAGGCTTCTCCCAAATCCTGCTGAGAAATCATTGCAGGCTGCAGGGCACCAGCTGTCCTGGCCACAGACAGCCTGGGGAACAGGGTATGACAGGTTCAAGTGAGCACAAGGATTCACAGCAGGAACAAAACACTTTGCTGTTTCATTTCAGCATGGAAGAAGCAGCGTGTGACCTGTCCCTGCAGCCACTCAGGTGTGCTAGCCAGACTGTCATCCACATGGCTCCTAGCAGGAGGTCTGGAGGCCAGACTTGTTCTTTCACAGCTCTGACATAACTATTACATTCACTAAACTCCATGCCAAGAGAATAATTGATGTTTTTACCCTCAGTCTCTTGCTCCAGCAGTGTCCCCAGTGCTAGGTGATGCACAGGGCTTGGTGACCAAGGCACAGCAGGTCATTTTCAAAGCATTAAAAGTCTCATTTCAGGGAGGATCCCCAAAACCTGAGGCTCATCAGGGCATAGACCCCCATTCTGCCATGGGTGCAGGGTGAGGGGCTCTGGGCTCTTGCTGGACCTAGGCAAGTCCCTGTGCTAGTACATCTGGTCTGACAGACATTGCCACTGATGTCACTGCAACCAGCCTAAATGAAACACATGATAAATCCAGCCTGAATCAAGCATTGCCCACAGCAAGGCTGGGAGGAGGCAGAGCACTTTGCCTGCCTGGGGCCAGGGAATCCCATAGCCACATGGGAGGCACTGAAAGGGTTTTAGTAAGGTCATGCTTGAAAAGAATATATCCTTGTTTTATTTCCAGGCTGGAGCTTTTGAATCAGTTCTGCCTGCAGAGGGAATACACTGCCCTTGTGTCTGCCTGAACAAAGCCAGAGGCTGAGGCCATCTGTGCACCCAAGTGACAGCACATCGGGGCTGGGGGCTTTGGCCTCTGGCTGGCTATTGCCAACATCACCTCACAGGGAGCTTAGGGGGTGCTGTGGTAGGATGGGGATCCCAAGAAAGGAATAAATCCCACAAACACGGGGCTTTGGCACAGAAATGGGGCAGACACAGGATTAGCTGTGTACTGAAGGGGTTGGTTAGCTCTGGGGACATGCAGGGAGTCTGACCTGAGCTCTCTCCCCTTCCCAGGGACCATACCCAGACCTAACCAAACACCCACAGCCCTATGGCAGCTCCTTGCTGCAGGGGAGGACAGATGTCTGTCCACGTGCAAGAGTTCACCTTGATAAACAATAGCTTGGGATGGGAATAAATCAAAACCACCTGAGCTGAGCTACAGACTCCAAAATCCAAGGGATTGGCAGTGATTTCTGCTCTATGCTGTTCTGTTATTAAAAAAGTAAGTGGCTTTAACAAAATCCTACCAGCTGGCAAGAGGCAGCCTGGATTTGGGACTTGGCATGGGGCAAACCTCACTGCATCACCTCTCCCAGCCCAGGGAGGGCTGCTGACAGCCTGTCTGCCTGGCACAGGCCATGGGAGGTTTTCCCAGCTGAATTCTCCACTGTCTCCATCCTGGCCTGGTCCACAGTCCCTTCTGGAGCAAAGCTTCCCCCTGCCAGCTTTGGGAATGAATGGGAGTGCTGTGTTGCTGCACATGGACAGGGGAAAGGGTGGCAGGTGAGAGAAAGGATGAGGCTGCAGGAGGAAAATTCCCTGTGCACAAAACATAATGTGTCCCCAATGGTGTTGAGCACCCTCAGCACCAGCTGCTGTATCAGCACTGCAGAGGGGAGAGGGCTGGTGCTCTGTACCCAACCTTGGGCATCCCAAACCCACCACATCCCTCCACTGGCACTGGAAAGGCTGTAACTCACCCATGTTTCAGCCAGGACTGGGGATCCTTGGGGAGCTGCACCTGGGTGTCACCACTGCAGAGACAAGACACCCCAAAGTGTCCCCATCTGGGGTGTCCTCCCTCCTTGTGTTCTGCCTGGGGTTTTCCCTGCATTGCAGTGGCAAAGGGCTGAATCCTTCCCCCAGAAGGATCCACCAGGCTCTAGGATTAATAACAGCAAGTGTAATGGCATCTCTGTCTCTTCCAGAAGCACAGGAGCCCCTCTGCATGCCCTGGAATTAACTCCAATAATATTGCCCCAGAGATAATCCTCTCTGCAGATGCCTGTCCAGAGATCCAGAGTGGATCATCTGCTTGGCAAACCTCAGCTGCTTTTCAGGCTGTGTTAGAGGCAGCAGGAGCATCCAGCCCCAAGGCACACTTCCCTCATGTAGCTCCTCTCCCAGGGGCTGCTCCAGCTAAATAGTGTGCATTTCATCTTCCTCCTGCACACTTCAGTTTCCCTGGCATAACTGCAATGAAGGAGGAGAACCAGGGCCCAGATTGTCTGCAGCAGGGGAGTGGGATCCATTCCTGAAGGTTCTTTTCTCTGCTGCAGTTTGCAGCCAGGAGCTGTGCTCCCAAACCTGGCTCTGTATGTGCGTGTGTGTGTGTCCGTCCCCTGCTGACAGGCGTAGGCTCTTCCATCTGTTGCTTTATTTGCAGCTCTCTGTCAGGCTGAGAGCACATCCTTCTTGTGGGAAGCCAGGAAAACCTGAGCTGGAGCTGTGACCAATGCTCTGAATGGTGCCGTGTTGGGAGAGGGATGATTCAGACCCATGTCCTGTTCCTGTCACTTGCGTTGGCTCAGAGTTACAGATATTTGGAGCTGAGATCATAGAATTATGGAATCATGGAATGGTTTAGGTTGGGAGGATCCTTAAAGACCATCTCATTCCGTCCTACTGCCATGGACAGGGACGACTTCCCCTAGACCAGGTTGCTCCAAGC
>NW_008680936.1:0-18501 GCF_000695815.1 Acanthisitta chloris | reverse complement strand
ATCCATCCATCCATCCATCCATCCCTAACTTGTGCGGACACCGGGAATTGCCCTAACCCATCCACATTCACCACTTTGCCCTTGGCCTTGTAGGACCTCCTGATGTTCCCCTGGCCACACTCCTTGAGCTTCTCCAGGCCCCTCTGGATGCTCCATCCCTTCCCTCCAGCATGTGACTGCACCACACAACTTGGTGCCATCAGTAATTAACAGTTAATTGTGTGTGTGTTACATGTTACTCCATTTGTTTCCTGAGCTGAGCTAACAAAAGCAGGTTTGGGGAGATAAATTACTCTGTAAGTCTGAATTTCCTCCTTGTTTCCAGTTTCTTCCCTTGCCCTACCCTGGTTTATGATGGGATTAGGGCAGGATTTTCCCTGGGCTGGAAAACACCAGTGACTTCATTCCTTGTCAGGCTGCCTGGGGTGGGGCAGGGATGATCTGATGGGGAAGGAACACTGGGAAGAATTGGGGAGAGCCCTCAAGGCTCAGAGCAAACCTCATGGAGGTATTGACTGAGGCTCAGTGGTAAGAAAGGATAATCTGCGGCTGTGCAAGTTCCCAAAACCCTGTGGTTCCTGTGGGTTTTTAATGGACGTGAAACACTAAGTGAGGAGCCCTTGGTGGAGTTTGAGTGTTGGCAGAGCCTGTGCTCCAAGGTGCGTTTGAGGATGGAGCAGAGGAATGACTGCTGCCATCCACAGGTGGTTTCTGGAGGCAGGGAGCTCACCTTGATGCATACAGGGAATTCCACAGGGCAAACCCAAATGATTTGGCCTCAGATCCTGGGCTTGGACTTGGCAGCGCAAGCAGGATCCAACCAAAGGCTCCTCTGTGTGAGGAATTCCCTTGGATTGAATTGTCTCTTCCTCTCCCACCAGCCATGGACACGGACTTCCCGCTACACGCTCCACATTCCTCTGTCCAGGAGTCTGGAAGTTGTGTAGCAGCACAGTGTGTCTGGCTGCCCAGCCAGCAGTATTCCTGGGTGCTGGAGTGGGAGACTGAGTCCAGGGACTCACCTGTGTGTTGCAGATCCCCCTCAGTGTCACCCATGGCTGCTCAGAGCTGGTCTCTGAGGTGTGCTGAGATTCCAAGCTGGAAATACATGCCCCACTGTGCTTAAACAGCATCAACCCCTTACACACTTCTTCTTCCCAGCACTGCCATCCTGATTCCAGCAGCTCCATTGCTGGTCTGTGCTGTTTTCCAAGTGTTGACAGGTTCTATCACCTCAGGCCTGGTGGGTGGCCAGAGCTGCTGCTGGTGTGGGAGTATCCAGCATGTCGCCACAGAGTTGTGACATCCACTGAGGGATTTTGGCAGTTCCCAACAAGTAGCTGCAGCTCCTGCCTCATAGCCTGCAGGTAAAGAGAGTGTGAGGGCAGAGGTGGAGGGAACAGCTGGGGCACAGGGAGAAGGTGCCACAGGAAGGGCTTCAGCCCCAAGTCTTTCAGGGCTTGAGAAGGGGGATAGCAGCTTGGTCCAGTTCCTAAGGGTCTTGGAAAGATAACTTTGGAGCAGGTGTCTCCCATTCCAAGACTGGTTTCTCCACTGCCTGACTACTCTGATATTTCCATGACTGCTTTTGGGTCCCAAATAGATGGAATTTCATCTTTATCTCATCCTGTGGTAGCAAACTGGGGCCATGAGGTCTCTGCAAGCAAAGTCCTGGTGGGGTGGCCAATGCTTCCCTGATCCTGAGCAGGAGAATTCCTCTTGCTCTCAGGTACCTGCCTGTGCTGGGCACTGGTGAGGTCACACCCTGAATCCTGGGGGCAATTTTGGGCTCCTCACAACAGGAAGGACATTGAGGGACTGGAGTGTGTCCAGGGAAGAGAATGGGGCTGGGGAAGGGTCTGGAGCACCAGGTGGGGCTGAGGGAGCTGAGGGGCCTCAGCCTGGAGAAAAGGAAGCTCAGGGTGATCTTCTGGCTCTCCACAACTCTGACAGGAGGTGCAGCCAGGTGGGGTTCAGGCTCTGCTCCCAGGGAACAAGGGACAGCACAAGGGGAAAATGCCTCAAAACAAGGGACAGCACAAGGGGAAAATGCTTCAAGCACCAGGGGAGGTTCAGGTTAGATATTGGGAAAATTCCTCCTGGAAAGGGTTGTCCAGCCCTGGCACAGGCTGCCCAGGGCAGGGGGGAGTCTCCATCCCTGGAGGGATTTAACAGCCATTGGATGTGGCACTTGGGGACATGGTTAGTGGTGGCCTTGGCAGTGATGGAGATCGGTTGTAGCTGATGATCCTGGAGGCCTTTTCCACCTTCAGTGACCATGTGATCCACTGATTCCATCGGTGCTGCCTAAGCAGCTGCAGTGTGACAGCCGTGAGGGTTGGCAGAATTTAGGGCTGACTGCTGGAAGGTTTGAAACAGCTCTGAGTGACAACATCCCACTGTGCTGGGCACAGTGTGTGGGAGCAGGGAGCTGTGTGGGAGCAGGGAGCTGTTCAGAGCCAGCCAGGGAGGGGGGGACATTGAGGGCACTCAGCCTGCTCTTCCCAGGGAAAAGGGGAGCTGAGGGGGATAGAGCTGCAGAAGATAAACCCCTGAACATCTGAACCTGTGCCATTTGGAGGACATGTCTCGGTGAGGTGCTCACCAGAGTGGTGTTCCTGTCACTACAATGCCCACAGGGGCATAACCCTTTGTTGGAGGGAAAATTTCTCTCTGGCTGAGGCAGAACAGCTTCTCGGCCCTGAGTTCTGATCTGCATTCCTTTTAGCCATGTTCAATATTTGCTGTTCTATTCACTCTGCTTTAGGCTTTAGGCACTGGGGAGTTCACTCTGATGGATGGTTTGGGAATTGCCTGTGGAGAGATGGCTTGTTGCTACAAAAGGCATTTTCTATTCTTGGATGTAAAAAACCCCGCTTTGATAAGTTCTTTGTGATTCCAAGCAGCCCTTCCATGATTTGTATTGATTAAAAAAACATCCTGACTCAGATTTTAATGGAAACAAACACCTTGATGAGGCTGAGGCTGATAATGAGCTGCACTGATGAAGGAATTAATTTCCTGCCTGATCAAAACAAGGTTTATACCTTGTGCCCAGATCTCTGCTCCAGTGCACAGTGTTGGTGATAAGGTTTTTTGCCCTGAATGTGGTCTGTTGGAGGTGAACTTGGAAGAGGGGACAGGGAGGGCTGTTTGGGGACAGGAGAAGCAGCAGCTGTAGCAGGGCTACACTTCAAACACACCAACGCCGCTGGCAGTGGGAGAATGGACTGGGAATGGGGTGGGTGGCTGTTGTCCCCCTGCCAGTTGGAGTAGAAAGATGACTGTGAATTAGAGGAGAGTAGGACAATGCTGGGAAGTGGAAATTGCTCAGAACCTCCATGACAGTGCTGTTCAGCACCAAAGGCTCTGGCTGTGCCAGCACTGGGAGCACAGTGCTGCACATTGGTGTCCTCTGCAGCAGCTGGGGGCTCCAGGGGAGGGGGTGGCTCCTGGTAGGCACAGAACCTGGGGGTCCAGCTGGGGCTCAGGCTGGCACAAGGGCTTTAGCTGCTGGGCATATCTTCCAGAAAGCAATGAACTGCACTTTGGGCACCTGGGGACATGGTCAGTGGTGAACATGGTGGTAGTGCTGGGGGAACCCTTGCACTTGATCTCAGTGGTTTTTTACAACCTTAACACTCCTGTGCTTCTCTGATTCTGGTGCTTCACCAGGGGTTGTGTCCAGAGGAAGTGCTGGCATCCCTGTGTAAACAGGCAGCTGGAGCACTGCTTGTCCTCTTCTTTCTCTAATACCTGCACCCCCTCGCCTGAGCCATGTCTTTTCTACCAAGAGTTTGTGCTCTCATCTTCCTATGTTGTTTTGCTGCTTCTTTTCCAGGGTAAATTCACGCTGCTGCGGGACACTAGGACAGATGGCAGCTTCCTGGTGCACCACTTCCTCTCCTTCTACCTCAGAGGTGGGTCAGGAGCAGCTCTCTGAGGGAAGGGGACTTTTGAAGGTGGTGCTCTGTGAGCAGGGGCTAGTTCTGCAGAGTGTGAGGCATCCTTGGATTGACACAGAGCTTTGGGCTCAGGATTTATGGATTCCAGTCCTGACTTGCTCTTGGGACTCACTCTGTATCCTTGGATACATCCCATAATGTCTGTGCCTTGTTTCTTCACCCATCCTGGCCATGGTTTTAAATCACACACGAGGTGGTGACTGTGATTCCCTCTCTGCCTTTTGTTTTATAATGTAATTACACATATCAGGATCAGCGAACAACAGATAAGCTCTCAGTGAGTAAAGAAGCAAACAAAGGGCCTGGCACGTTGCCTAATTGCTTTTCTGGGAACAGTTTTCCCGGTGAGTAACCTCCCAGCCCCCGCAGAGCGGGCACTGGACTCAGGACTCCTCCAGCTTTCTGCCGGCACAGCCACCAGCCCAACAGATCTGGTACTGCAAGGGATCTCAGAGTGCTGGGCAGGTGGTGGGGTGAGGGCATCCTGCCCCCTGGAACTGCCACTTCCTCACCTGGGGCTTTTCCTCCTTTGAAATACTTTTCTACTTAATGGAAGGAGGGAAACTGCAGGAAAGCCCTGGAGAGCAGGTTCATGATGGTGTGAATGGTTCAAAAGGACCTGCCAGGCACTGCCTCGGGCTCTGCTCACACCCCCAGCATGGCTCTGCTGATGTGCTGAGCTGCAGCACTGCCCTGGGAGTCACAGGTCACCTGCAGCACTGCCCCGGGAGTCACAGCTCACCTGTAGCACTTCCCTGGGAGTCACTGCTGAGCTGCAGCACTGCCCTGGGAGTCACAGGTCACCTGCAGCACTGCCCCGGGAGTCACAGCTCACCTGTAGCACTTCCCTGGGAGTCACTGCTGAGCTGCAGCACTGCCCTGGGAGTCACAGCTCACCTGCAGCACTGCCCTGGGAGTCACTGCCTGGAGCTGCTCATCTGCCAGGGAAGAGCCTTCCATCCCTTGTGGCTGGGCAGCCTTGTGGGATGTTAATGTGTCTCAGGACAGGTGTGCTTGCTATCACCTGCCCATCTCCACTGCAGGACCTGTGTGCAGTATTCCCTGTCTGCACCATCCCCATGTTGTCCTCTTAGTGCGCAAAACCTTTGGGAGCTCCTGATGGGTTGGTGAAGGCTCAGCTGGGGCCACTGACTTGTTCCACTTGAAATCCATGTCCTGAGAAACACTGATTTTGTTCATACCCAAACCATCAGGCCAGGCTGTCACATGGTTTTCCAAAATCACGTTTTAGTGTTTTTAGCCAAACTTCCTTGTTCTGTGTGTTTTTCCAGCCAAGGTCACTCGCCCCATGAGAGCCAAAATGGGGATTTTGGCCACGTCAGTGGTTCCAGAGTCACGGTCGGCTGTTGGTGTCCTTGCAGTGACACCAGCAAACAGGTGCCAACCTGGCACCAGGCAGAAAAGGGACCTTCCACTTTTTTATGTCATCTTTTTCTTGTCCTTTCCCTCTGCGTTTAAGCTACCATTTCCCCTAATGCAGAAATCCTCTAGAAAGGTGAAAATCGAAAGCAAGGGAAGGTCTGCCTGTACCTGTCTCCCTTCAAGGTCCTTCCAGACAGATGTGTGGCCTGGCTGCAGTGATTTATGAGCACTGATAACAGCAAGTTTCAGAGAGGAGATGCTGACGTGTGTGTTTGTCCCTCCCCAGCTGGCTGTAAGGTTTGCTTTGTGGCCCTGCTCCAGTCCTTCAGTCACTACAACATCGTGGCCCAGAAGCTGGTGAGTCTCTTGGCATAGGTTCATAATCACACATCCAGGGAGTTTCTGTTGGGTGGGAAGGAATGGGGAACAGGAATTGTGTGTGGGCAAATGTTTCCAGGTCTGGGTGGGGACAGTCAGGATTTTAGACACTGGAATGTGCTGCCCAGGGAGGTGGTGGAGTCACCATCCCTGGAAGTGTCTAAGGAGAGACTGGACATGGCACTTACTGCCATGGTCTGGTTGACATGGTGGTGTTAGGTCACAGGTTGGACTTGAGGATTTCAGAGGTCTTTTCCAACCTAAATGATTCTGTGATTCTGTGATTGGTGCTCCTGTGGCAGGGGATGTAGAGCACTTCAGGGCAAAAACCTGGTTGTGAGGCTCACAGCAAGGCCCCCTGGGCTCTACCCCCAGAGAGCTGCAGGGCTGCTTGCTTACAAATGTTTTCTGGGGATCAGCATTCCCCAGACAGACCCAGACTGGTGGATGGAGTTTTCTTAATCCGCTGGGGATAAAAAAAGCCATGGTGTTGGTGTTCCCAGGGCCTCTGTACACCTGCAGGACAGCACAGGAGCTCCTGAGGTGACTCTGTCCCCCATCCTGTGGTTATGGTGTGATGAAAGGCTGAGTCATCTGCTCAGAAGGACACCTGTGTGCCTCTTGGCCTCTGGGCCAAGCATCAGTTTGAGCCACAAGTGTGTTCCCATGGATTTCTTTCCCATGGAGGCAAGGATTATGTGTACCCTGAAATGAGGAAACAGAGAGACAAAGTAGGCAGGGTCTTTCCCTGAATCAGCAAATCTGAGCTCCAAACTGCATCTCTCAGCTCTTTTTACCATGATCAGAGGTGCAACCAGGTGGGAAGCCCAGGTGACCTTCCAGGGCCAAAGGGATGAGGGCAACATTGGTCCTTCCTCTCCTGGTTTTTCTGGGAATCCCAGCAGTGCTGCTGCTCATAAAGGCTTCCAGGGGTTGAGGAACCAGATGTTCCAGGTATTGAGGATCCAGGTGTTCCAGGTGTTGAGGATCCAGGGGTTGCAGCCACGGCATGGGCTGAGTTTGGTGCTGCTAAACAACTGTATTTTATTTGCTGCTCAGTTTTTACCTTTTAAAAGGAGACCAGTGCTCTGAGGTGAATGAAACGGGCTGAGCAAACACAGCATTTCCCCGTGGAGCTGTAACTCACAGGTAGATCACACTGGATGTGTGATTCCCCTGCAGAGCAGATCCCCGTGGCCAAGCAAACCAGCCCCAGTACAGAGCCATCCCGACCTCTGCGGGGCAGAGAGGAGGAAATCTTGTGGGGATTTGCTGAGTGGGGCAGGAAATGAAGTGCAGCATCCATTGTGGGAGATTCAGCTGTTAAGTGCTGCTCCTTGCCTGCCCCCATAGCAGGATTGTGTTTGCCAGTGCATTTCCTAATGCAGAGAGATTTCCAGTGTGGAGTTGATAGGAGCTGCTGTCATCTCCCTGGTGAGAGAGGCTGAGGTGGGAGAGAACATGAGGATTAGCTGGAGCACATGTGGAATGCAAATGGGGATGATTTGCTGTCTGATACCTTCACTAAAAGGTGAAGGTGATAAGGGAGGTGACAAGAACAGCACGGATTGCCCAGGGAGGGCTCAGAGAAGTGCTGAGCTGGTTCCAGCTCTGAGTCACTCCAGTCACTGGGTAACTCACAGGTGCCTCTGTGGTCGTTGGGAATTCTTCCCAAGCTCAGAGGAGCTGGAGGTCATAACATCAGTTATTTATATCTGAGTTTCTATCACATCTTGTCTTTGCTTTAATCCTGCTTGACCCAGATGAACATGTCAGGCTCAGCAAAGGTGGTTCTTGGCAGGTAGTTTCACTCTGAGATTTGCTTAAGAACTCGGTGCTGTAGATCTGTGCAGGACACCCGCTGGGCTGTTGCCTCCTGCTGCAGCAAACTCCTATTCCAGTGGTGCCTGAGCTGTGCCATGCTGCAGGGAGGGGAGTTTACACTCTGCCAAACCACCAGCTCCTCCTTTCCCATCTCCTCTTCCTTGCTGTTGAGCTCTAGACCAGCCTGGCTTTCCATGTTGGCCAGGATAGTTGCAAGGATCAGGCTGTAGTCTCTTCAGGAGCTGCTTGGAAGAATCTGACCAGTGGGCACATGCCTGTGTTGTGTCATCCCATCCGCAAGTTAAGTCTCCCATGAATTCGCATTCCTAGCAGATTATGCTGACCAGCAGCCAGCTGGACATGAGCCCACTGTGCCCAGGTGGACAAGAAGGCAAATGGCACCTGGTTTGTATCAGCCCCAGGGCAGTGCCTGTTCCTGTGCTGGCACTGCTGAGGCACCTCCAGTCCTGGGGCAGTTCTGGGTCTCAGGTCAAGAAGGACATTGAGGAGCTGGAGCGTGTCTAGGGAAGGGAATGGAGCTGGGGAAGGGTCTGGAGCACCAGGAAGGGCTGAGGGAGCTGGGGGGCCTCAGCCTGAAGAAAAGGAGTCTCAGGGTGACCTTCTAGCTCTCTCTAACTGCCTGACAGGAGGTGCAGCCAGGTGGGGGTTCAGGCTCTGCTCCCAGGAACAAGGGACAGGATGAGAGGAAACAGCCTCAAGCTGTGCCAGGGGAGGTTCAGGGTGGATATTGGGGAAATTTCTTTATGGAAAAGGGCTGTCCAGCCCTGGCACAGACTGCCCAGGGCAGGGGTGGAGTCACCACCCGGGAGGTATTTAACAGCCATTGGATGTGGCACTTGGGGACATGGCTAGTGGTGGCCTTGGCAGTGCTGGAGGAATGGTTGGACTCAATGGTCTGGGTTGGCTTTTCCAACCTCATTGATCCTGTGATTATGCCCTTAGGAAAGACTGCACTTGGAAGAGCTTCAGAACTGAGCAATGCACCTGTTTCTGCTGGGAACAGGATGGTCCTAGGCCCAGGAGGAGGTCCTAGAGCCAGGGTGGGTTATACAGTGCTTACAGTGATGCTTTGTGGATCTGGTCCTTGTAGTCCCTGATGGGTGATGATACCTTGAACATCTACACACAGCTGAAGTGATGTTTCTATGTATGTGCTGCTTTCCCAGTATGCCATGTGTTCCCAGTCTCAAACCAGTTCCTTAAGTAAATGCAGGGATGCATTTCTACATGCAGGAAAAAGATTCCCTGCCTTTTTGTGGCCCTGTCCTCTTTTCCTGAGGATTTGCACTTACTTTTAAGGGACAATCGATATTATCTTCATGACCTTGCAGAGAACATGTAGCAGGTCAGCAGCACCAGGGCATCTTGCCAGGTTGATGTTCCCACCCGTGTTTGTACCAAGTTTGTTTTGTTGTAAAGGAAAAACAGCTTTGTCCTCATTTGGTCTCCCTCTGGCCTGTCCCCTGTCCCCTGTGAGCTCACAGCCCAGAGGACATGGCCTGGCCTGATCCTTGATGGCCACATTTTGCACCACAGCTGTGTTTGCTGATCGAGCTCATTCCCACTGCCTCACACTCCATTCCTTGTTTCCTTCTCCAAATATTTTGCTTTCCCTATGGGATGACCAGTAGTGAGTGGCAGTTGTGGTGTGAAGGGACGTCAGTGCTGGCAGGCTGGTGGGCACCATGTTCCAGGCAGCTTCCCAGATGGACAGGAACAGTCAGGCTGCTGTTGCAGCAGCGTTCCAGGGCTGGATCAATAGCTGACAGCCTGCCAGAGATAATGTCCCAGTGCTCCAGCAGTAATGGAGCAGGATGCAGGGAAATAATGGAAGCCTTCAGGGGTGTTTGGGTGCTCAGGAGTGCTGTGGCTCCGTGGCAAGGATCTGTGTCCTGGCTGTGCAGGCAGGAAGATGCCGTTGGCATTTTGATCACTTTCCCACTGTTTCTGAGCTGTCCTGTGCTGCATCCAGAGGTTGCACTGGGTGGGATGCTAGCTGGAAGACAGGCAGAGGTTTGCTGTGAAAGGTGACTGCAGGGGGTGAGTCCTGGTCTCTCTGGGGCCTGGTTCTCCAGGTGGAAAATGAGGCTGGAATTGCTGGGCCCATGTCATAGCCCAAAGGGATAGAATTCCTGTTCTGACACACAGGCACACTGTCCCTGGCTGCTGTGGCCCTTTGTCACCCAGGCAGGCCTTGGTGTCACAGCACTAACTCCTCTCTGAAGAGGGGACAGTTTTCTTGCAGATCTGAGGTGCAGAGAGTTTGTGTGTGCAGAAAGAAGTAGCTGAAGCAAAGGTAAAATCAGCTGCTGAATTATGGATATTAGTAGTGAATTTAGTCACTGCATTTCAGCAGGTGCCCAGTCCTGTGGGCTCCAGTATCCCTGAGGGAATGAGGTATGTTAGGCTGCTGTGCAGCCCTGCCCTGCTTTATGGCACAGCAGGTATTTTCCAGCCATTCTCCTCTCCTCACCTGCCACATAAAGCTTCTTCTGTCCTTGGTTAGGAACTTTTCCACCATGTGTGCTTAGAATTGCCCAATAATGCTGATATTTCTGAAGTTATTACTTGGAAGAGCTGTTGAAAAAGATCTATTGCTTTATAGAGGGAGTTAGAAGAAGAAAAAAATCATTCAGGCACACATTTCTTCCCAGCTGAGCAGAAGGAAAATAGAGTAAACATTCTCCTCAGGTAGCAGGATTCACTGGATTGGGAGTCTGAGCAGTTTCCATTCAAAACAGGAAAGATGCCAGGGACAGGAATTTTGTCAGAGCTCCGATTATTCTTAATATCAAGGTACACAGTGATAGTGCTGTAAAACTGAGCCTGGGAAGATAATCATAGAGGAGTTTGGGTTGGAAGGGTCCTGAAAATGTCACCTAGTACAACCCCCAAGTGCATAATTTTACTGTATGTGATCAGGGAATCATGGAATCATTGAGGTTGGACAAGCCCTCTGAGATCATGGAGACCAAGTGCTCCCCCAAGCACTGCCAAGGCCACCACTAACCATGTTCCCAAGTGCAACATCCACGTGGCTGTTAAATCCCTCCAGGGATGGGGACTCCACCACTGCCCTGGGCACCCTGTGCCAGGGCTGGACAGCCCTTTTGGGGAAGAAGGAGAAATGGCTTCCCACTGCCAGAGGGCAGGGTGAGATGGGATATTGGGAAGGAGTTCTTGGCTGTGAGGGTGGTTAGGCACTGGCACAGGTTGCGCAGAGCAGTTGTGTCTGCCCCATCCCTGGAAGTGTTCCAGGCTATGGTTGGAGCAACCTGGTCTAGTGGAAGGTGTCCCTGCCCATGGCAGGGGGCAGAACGAGATGGGCTTTAAGGTCCCTTCCAACCTAAACCTTTCTGGGATTCTGTGCTCTCCAGCTGGAGTCTTCTTCAGGTGTGCTGCAGCTTTGGGATGCCTCTGTTGCAGCTGGACATGCTCAGCACATGGCTCTCCAGGTCATCCTCATCACCATGCAGGGCTGAGAGCCTGCTGGAGTTTGAGTTGTGGCCCCAGGCAGCTTGTCCTGGTCCCTCCTTCTTCTCCAAGTGAAGTCAGGGCTGAGGCTGCTTCCCGTGGGAGAGCCTGGGCCATGTTGCTTTCTCCCAGGTGTTGTGCAAGCCCTTGGGATGCCCAGCCCACACATTCTCTAGAACCAGGCTGTTCCTGGCTCAGCTGTGCGAGCTGTGCCAGGGAGTCATTGCCACAGGATGATTTGGAGATGGTGGAAACCAAAAGCTTTCACCACCCAAGGAGAGAGGGTGAAAGAATTGTTCACAGCAGGTCTTTGGAGAAGCCTGAACCATCTTCTCTCTGCCTTTGGAGAAGCAGCTGGTTTTCTCTCAGGGGGAATCCAGGATGTTTAAGCCCCCAAATCACAATGGGTTTTTTAATCACCTGGCAAAAAAGAGGAGAGCAAATGTGCCACCAGTGTTACAAAACCACTGATTTGCCCCTGAAGCACTGAGTTTATAAGCACATTTAGATAAGGTTTGATAAAATTAATCTGTTTTCACCACTTCTCCAGAGCCGTTCACTCTGAAACCTAATGTTTTCCTTTCTCCAGGGAGTCAGTCTGACAGCTGCCAAGGAACAGGGACAGCTTGTCTTCCTCGAAGGCCTCAAGTCCTGCCTTGATCTCTTGTTTGGGGAGGAGGAGGAGCAGCCAGGACAGCCCAGTCCTCTTGGGATACTGAGGTGAGCCTGAGTGGGTGGGCAGTGGTTCTGCTGTGGTCCAGCACAGAGCATTCCCCCGTTGTGTGTGCTGCTATCACAGCCAGCACTGAGAGCACCACTGAGGTCCAGGCTGAGCCCTGGTGCCCTTTGGGCTCCCCTCCAAGGCCCAAGGACTCAGAGCTGGAGTATTTCCCTTCACTGAGTGAAGGTAACACCACAGTGCCAAGCACATCGTGATGCTTGTCCTGGCCTGTCCCTCCCTGCTGCTCAGAGAAGGATTCTGTCCCCCATATCTGCGTTTTAGGGGAATTTCTGCCTCCATCCTCATTGCCAAGCATGTTGTAGGCCTAGACAAGAATTTATTTCAGTAGTCCACAGGTTTGTGTCAAGCAACTCCAGCCAAGTGGGTTTATTTCTTTAGTTTCATTATCCTGAGTTTTATTCTTATCCAAGAGAACAGTACTGCTTTATCCATGCTGGCTTTTGGGTTTATTCCCACTTCACTTTCTCCATGTCCCTTGGGAAACTCAGCAAAGGCAAAACACTTCCCTGGAAGTGTGTAAGGCCAAGTTGGATGGGGCTTGAAGCAACCTGGGCTAGTGGAAGGTGTCCCTGCCCATGGCAGGGGGTGGAAGTGGCTTTAAGGTCCCTTCCAACCCAAACCATTCCATGATCCCTGAAGCAGGGCAGGAGGATTTCACCACACACAGGTGAGTAAAGGAGCAGTGAGTGAAGGGCAGTGCAGTGGTGGTGACTGTCCCAGCAGTGGGGACAGCAGGGAGGGTGCAGGCTGGGTCAGTGGGTGAGGAGAGGCACGCGTGATACATATGCTGGCCAAGCCCTTGATGCCTCCGTCATCTCTTGCAGTGGGAGCACCTCTGACCTCAGAGCCCTGTTTGACTTTGTCTGTGTGTCCCTGACTCCTGCTGACAGTGATCCCTGGAAGGGCCCTGTGCTGCTGGTGGATGACCTCAGTGTCCTGCTGAGCCTGGGGGCCTCACCGGTGGCTGTGCTGGACTTCATCCACTACTGCCGTGTGGTCGTGTGCTCCCAGCAAAAGGTACTGCTCCTCCTGTGTCTGGGGACACAGAAAGCCTCCAGAGCAAGGCCTGGATGTATTTTCTCTTTCCACCTGACCATGATGAGGTTTGGGAATGCTTTGGCTGTCCAAGATCATTGCCCCGGGGCCACTCTCCAGAGCTATGTGAGTCTCTGCAGTGCCTATGCGCCTGGATTCCCAGGAGGTGCTTCTCAGAGAAGGGCTCTGTGTCCCTGATGTATGAACAGGGATTTGAGGTGCAAAATAGGGTTTCTTAGACCTCCTCTCTCCAGAGATCCCAACTCACACCTGTGTGTGTGTGAGGGGGAGGGCAGGGGTGGAAACAGGTTATGTGAGAGGCTGGTGAGTCTCACGAGGGACAGAAATTAAGGTCTCCTTGGAGAACACCTGAATCTCTACTCCCACCAACCTCTGGCTAGTTTCCAAGGGTGTGTGATGATCTGCAGAGATCTCGTGCTAACTCTTGAGAGCACCCGCAGCCAGAAATGGTTACAGTCACAGCCAAACCCATCCCAGCTTCCCCCATCCTGCCACTTCTCAGCTGGAGTGAGGAATGAAACTGATGGTCTTGGGTGTTGTCATCCTGCACTTCACACAGCACTGGGGTGTTTGGGCTGTACGTGCTGACAAGGGATGTTCAGCTTGCTGGGAGTATTTACCTCCAAAGCAGCTAAAAAAGGTGATAAACCAGACTAACACTTTTCTATTTCTGTCTGAGATGTTCTGAAGCATTGAAGTACATTTTAATTGATTGAGAATTTCGTGTTATTTTAAGTCCTTGGTGACCTGAGACTGAGACTCTGGGGATGGATTTTAATAGAGTAGGTGTGTTTGAGCTCTTTGCTCCTTGTCAGAGCTGTGAGAGTGTTAGCACTGCTGTGTCCCTTTGGCCACCTCCTTATTTACCTGCTCTGAATTCTGGCAGTGCCATCTGCCCAGCCTGACAGACTGGTTTAACCAGGCACTGTCTCGAAACAAAGGTTTGAGGTATTTTTAGGCTGTACATTACATCAGTGTGTGAGCGTGTGTGTGTGTGTGTGTGTGTGTGCGCATGTGCCTGTGTGTGCATGTGCGTGTGTGTGTGTGCGTGTGTGTACACACAATGTACACACAGCGCTTCTGGAGTCTATATATCATGGAATGGCCTGGGCTGGAAGGGACTTCAAAGCTCATCCAGTCCTACTCCCTGCCATGGGCAGGGACACCTTCTACTGGTCCAGGTTGCTCCAAGCCCCATGCAAGCTGGCCTTGAACACTTCCAGGGATGGGGCAGACACAGCTTCTCTGGACAACTTGTGCCAGTGCCTCACCACTCTCGCAGCCAAGATAATCCCAATATCCCATCTCTCCCTGCCCTCTGGCAGTGGGAAGCCATTCCCCCTTGTCCTGTCCCTCCAGTTCCTTCTCCAAAGTCCCTCTGCAGCTCTCTTGGAGCCCCTTGAGGCACTGGAAGGGGCTCTAAGGTATCCCCAGAGCCTTCTCTTCTCCAGGCTGGACACCCTCAGCTCTCCCAGCTTGTCTCCATGGCAGGGGGGCTCCAGCCCTTGGTGCATTTTTGTGCCTTCCTCTGGACTCTCTGCTGCAGCTCCACATCCTTGTGCTGTTGGTGCCCCAGAGCTGGAGGCAGCACTGCAGGTGGGTCTCACCTGAGCAGAGCAGAGGGGCACAGTCCTCCCTCACCTCCTGCTGGGGATGAGCCCAGCACACAGCGGGTTCTGGGATGGGGTATGTCCAGCCTCTCACCCACCACAGCTGCTAGTAATTTTCCCAGTGGAATTCAGCTCAACCCATGCTGGGAGATGCCTGAGTAGCTTAGCTGGGACCTTTGTGCAAGCTCCTGTACCATCTGCCCTTCCTTCCCCTGGGGGATTAGGCTCATCCCTGCATGCTGCTCCCATTGCAGGGGAACATCGTGGTGCTGGTTCACAGCAACGAGGACTCAGAAGATGAGGAGAACGAGCTGGTTGTGAACTCCCTGTGTCATCACAGTGACCTGATCCTGTGGGCTGAGGGGTTGGCCACTGGGTTCTGCAAGGATGTCCATGGACAGGTGAGGCATGGGGAGGTGGCACATGTCCCTGTTACCTGCAGCACTGCATGCAGGCCCCAGGGCTGTGGGACATGGCCCAGGGCTAGCCCAGGCTGCAGTGTGGCTAAGGACTAATCATGTGGGGACCAGGATCTGCTGGAGCATTCAGACTCCTATGGCTGTGACTCTGGTCCTGCAGGGATATTTGGGGACATGCTGGTGGACTCTCCCACCTCTGGAAGTTTCCAGAGTTCATACTGCTGCTGCAGTGCAGGTTTCTCCCACCCCAAGGTAATGGCAGGGAAAAATACCAATTTTCTGGGAACTTTCCCCAAATAATGGATCTGAACCCGGTCTGTGGTGATCTCCTCAGGGCTGAGAGAGTGCTGGGGCTTGTGTGATCCTTCCGCAGGGGCTGCCACCAAAGGGCAGTGACAGGGGACTGTGTGATGGATTATCCATCAGTGATCCCCTTCCAGCCAGAGGCATGGGGGGTGAGGATGCTCTGGGCAGCCAAAGCAATGACATTCCTGTTTGTTTCCCTTTACAGATTAAGATAATCAGGAGAGTGTCCTTGCAGCAGGCAGCAGAGCAGGATCAGGTGCAGATCTACCAGTACAAGATCCAGGACCGGAATGTCACCTTCTTCGCGAGAGGGCTGTCAGCTGCAGTCCTGTGACACTGCCACACTGGCCTGCAGTGATTCTGTCCCTCTGCTCTTGTGAGACCCACCTGGAGTACTGTGCACAGTTCTGGTGTGCCCAACATAAGGACATGGAACTGTTGGAGCAAGTCCAACAGTATCACAAAGCTGATAAGAGAACTGGAGCACCTTCCCTATGAGGACATGCTGAGAAAGTTGGGGCTGTTCAGCCTGGAGAAGAGAAGGTTGTGTGGAAACCTCATAGCAACTTTCCAGGATCTGAAGGGGGTACAGGGAAGCTGGAGAGGTTAGAAAGTTGGTTAGAAACTGATAGGACAAGGAATAATGGATACAAACTGAAAGAGGGAAATTTAGATTAGCTATTAGGAAGAAGTTTTTTCCTGTGAGGGTGGTGAGACACTGACACAGGTTGCCTAGGGACGTTGTGGCTGCCCCAACCCTGGCAGTGGTCATTCCAGATTGGATATAGCCTTGATCAACCTAGTCTGGTGGGAGGTGTCCCTGCCCAGGGCTAGATTGATCTCTATGGTCCATTCCAACCCCTGAACATGCTATGAGTCTATGGTTCTATGAGGGGACAATAGTCCCTTCCACCACCCCAGCCTGGCAGCTCCACAAGCAACTCCCAGGAGCAGCACAGCCAACTGACCCAGGAAGGCAGCTCAGACACACCTGGAAGCAGCGCCAGCACAGGGATTAGCCTGCCCAGTGCCTGCCACATCCCTTTTTCTTCTTACCCTGCTCCCAACACGCTCTGGCCAAGAAGAGGAGCAAAAACTTGCAGGAATGGCCCTCAGAGCATGTAAATACAAGCAGGGGGGATGCCCTGTGGGCTGGGTGTGCCATGCCTCACCTTTTCCAGTGTATTCCAGCACGGAATGGCAGTGCCAGGCGCTCTGGAGGGAGCTCCCGCCCTCCCCTCCCACTAGCAGCGCTGGAGACGACACAGAGCGGGTGGAGCAGGGATGGTCTCAGTCTGGTGCAATCCTCTCTTTGCTCCCAGCTCTCCTGGGAGAGGTTGCATCAGCTCTCAGCTTCCACACAGTTAATAAATCCGTATCTCTGTTTGTAGCTCCTGACCTGGTTGCAGTGGGACCTGGATGCTGCCTTGGTTGGTTGATCCCTTGCAGCTTCCCAAGCCCATCCTTGGTTTTGTGGGATAGATGGACCCTTATCCATGAGCCTCTGTCGCAGTCCCCATCCCAAATCCTGACTAGCAGTTGCATGACCTGAAGCATTTTTCTGGATAATAATCCCTAATCTTAACAAGATAAAGGTGCAGTGATTGAGCAACTGTGGATCTTGGGGTGGGAACTGCTCCCCACTGGCTCCTTGGCAGGGGAGAGGAGTGGGCATATTTCAAACCTGGAGAGGGCCGTGGGTCCCCTCCCTCCCCATGGACACGTGAGCAGTCCTGGGAGCAGAGCTCAGACCAGAGTGTCTCCGGTAGATGCTCCAGCTGGGATCTCTCATTTATCCTGGGAGATAACATCCCACACACTTGTGAGAGACCAGAGTGACCTACCAGGCCCTTGCAGCTCCAGTGCTGGGGTAACAACTCCAGCATTGGGACACATTCCTGCCTTTTCTGTGCAGATTTGGTGATCCATCCTGCTGCAGGTTTGGGAATGTTCCTTTGGTTTGAGTTTGGGAATGCTGAGAGCCATGGCTGCTGGTCAATGGCAGCTCCAGGGATTGTGGCAAGTGCCAGGGAACTCAGGTGGGGAATGAGGCCCCATGTGTGCTATAGGATCATTCCCTGGGGTTTTCTGTACTCTGCCATGGAAATGGCAGTGCCCAGTGCCATGGCTGCCTGGTGGCAGTGCCCAGAGGATAATGTGCCATCACAACTTGGAAAGGGAGGATGAGACCCCCCAGAGTTCTGGGGAAAGGAGGTGTAAAATGCATCTGTGATGGGACAGAATGATGAATGATTGGAGTAACATCCATATGATTACTCTTGGGGAGATCTCAAAACCTCCCATCTCCAAGGCTCTTTCTCCCTCCTCTGAAAGTAGCAGGGTGACTGTGTGACATTGCTGCTGGCATGTGCCTGATTCGTTCTGTGCTGGACCAGTGCCATCCCAGAAACCAGGCTGGGAGCCTCATCCTGATCCTTCCATGTCCCCAGGATGGAGGACATGGATCCCTCCATCTGCCAGGCCCTTTCAAGCAAGGCACTGTCTGCCTGCACCATGCAGCAGTGGGAGCTTGGACATGAAGATTCCTCTTGGAAAAGGGAATTGAAACCTGTGGTGGCTCCTGAGTTACAGCAAGGACCAAGTCCAGCGTTCCCAGCATCCCTGCTGCGCGTCCAGCAGTGGCCTTGGCCATCAGGATGAGAACATGGAGGCCAATCCAGCAGCTGTGCTGAGCCAAGGCCACCAGCATGGCCATGACCGAGCTGAGGCCTCGCTCCGGAGCTGATGCTGGGGGAGGGCAGCTGGAGATACTGGGAACCATGCCGTGGATGGCAGGACAAAGTGGCCTTGCCCAGGGCCATCTCCATGGGCTCTAGAGCTTGGGGAATGCCAGAAGTCCAGTGGGTCTTGGCTCTCTGTTCCCTCTGCCTTGGTGGGAGCAGCCTGGAGCCTTGGGAAAGCCCCACCAAGGTGGTTGTGAGACACACGTGCAGGTCACCGGGAGAGGGGGATGTGATGGAATTGGGCAGGGCAGCCAGCAGCAGGGAGCACTGGAAAGTGTTGGAGCCCAATAGCTGCAGAAAGGGCCCTGGAAAGGTTGTTTTGGGGGGATGTTCAGTCCCTGAGGATGTTTCCCAGTGTCCCACCCCATGTCAGCACTGCGGTGGCAGGACAACGGGGACATTACTGGGCGAGAAGATCCCTTGTCCTCTGGACACCTGTCCCTTCCCCACGGCATGTCCCCTGCCCCTTGCCCTTCCATGCTGACAGCCTGCCACGTGCCACCATCCCCTCCATGCCCAGCGCTCCCAGTGTCCATCCCGCTCCTGTTCCTGGAGGATCTGAGTCACTTCTGTCCCCCG
>NW_008680935.1:144448-157048 GCF_000695815.1 Acanthisitta chloris | reverse complement strand
AAGTCAGAGGCTGGTTATGATGGAAACTGAAAAGCTTTATTTATTCATATAACACTTGCTGCACACAGCAGGAACATAGACTTCTCCTCCTTCCCTGCCAATATCTCTCAGTTTCAGAGAGACCACCTGCGTAGTATGTCTACATATTTTAATAAGAAAATACCAGAGCAAAAAACTTTTTTGATTTCATAAATAGAAGGGAAGCAAAGAGAGGAGAATGTAGTTGGGGTAGAGTTAAGTATAATTGAGGAAAAAAGCAACCTAAATTATTAACTATTTAGAAACTGAGGAAAAGGTGATGATATATGAATGAATAGAGAAAGGATGGGTGACAGATCAAGGTGATAGTTTGGAGATTATTGTGTTTAAGAAAAACTCATTGAAATCACATAAAGGAGATAGATGTTGTAATCTAAGGTCTCTGAAAAAAGTGGCACATGAAATTAGAGTCTCTGTAGAAAACAACTTTCATCTGTCTAATAACATGAAGAAAAAGAGCATTAATGTCTTGATGTCAAAAAGCATGTTGGCATGAGATCAATTACAACAAAGATTTTAGCAGTAATTTTTAGGAAAGAAGAGTCAAGATATGACAGCAAATGGACATGAGATAAAATTCAACATGATTTAACTGAAATACACTGAATGAGATTAAACTGTTATGACATTTAAGAAGAAGAAATATTTTCCAGAGAAAATAAATACAGATGTGTTTCAAGCATGATTTTCATGCTGAAGTTTACATGACTGGTTAAGTAGGTTAAAAGGTTTTCATACAGAAATTAAGGATGGTTAAGAAACTGGTTGAACAGAAGACAATTCTTTTTTGAAAGAATTTTTTGTACTATTATCTTATTTTTCAAAATTACCAGGATACAAAAAGACTGCTAAAAATTTGACTAAATAAAAAATTATTTGACACAGCAAGATCAGCATTTCAAAGAGGAGGGCTTTAATGACTCTGAGAACCAGACTCATAGCAAAATAGTGAATGTGACTCTGAAATAAGAGGACCATACAGCAAAGGCAAATGCAACCCTAAAATATGTCAAATACAGACCTGCAGCTTGTTATGGAGGTCTTAATATATGAAGTGCTGAGAAAATATAATAAGGAATATAAGACTATTTTGATTAACAGCATTCAGAAAGATTAATAATAATCAATCTGGCATTCAGGATCCTATTTTTACTACTAAAAGCAAAACATGTAGATATCTAATTCACATTGTAGATCTCTACACAGAGCTATCTCAGCCTGGAACTGAATCTCACCCTCAAATCTTGATTTAGTTTCCCATATATAAGTACCTGTCATGACCTGACATCATTTGAGGAATCAAAATCCCACCTGCTGCATGGTTTGAAAATTGATTTCCCTGTTGCTCCCACTTGCTGTGGCTTTGGTTTGTAAGATGAAGCAGTCTGAGCACATAAACTTCAGCTGATACTAAACCGGGAGAGATGAGATTTGCTTTTCAGCTACAAATATGCATCTCTCTGTGGAATGGGACTAGAGCTATTCTGAAGAGAAACTTTGGATAGTGGACAGTGTGGGCAGTGTCAACTTTTTCCTGCTGCTATTGATGCATGCTACCTGGTCACGTAGAAATAATCATAAGAGACCTACACTGGGCTGACAAATGTGATACAAGACCTGTGAGTAACTGTGTAGAGCACAGACATAGAGGTTTACAGCAGGTGTGAGTGTGGCTTTTTGAAGTTCAGATATGAGACAAGATGACCCACAAAATGCCCTCAAAGGGCAGCAGGAGTTTGTATGGGGGCAGCTGACTCCAACCCATAGTGTAATGTTAGAGACAGTCTAAAGAATTAATGCATATAAAATCTGCTAATGATGGTGATGGTGAGCATCAAGTGTGATGCTGGTCTTTGAACTTAAACACCTGTTCCCTCAGAAATCAATTAACCACAAGCTTCATTGCCCATGAAACTAATAGCCCCAACAAATTAATAATTAAAAGAGTTACATTGGAATTGAATGTGAATTTCAAAGTGTAGCTGATACTTGTGCTTATCATAATTTTCCACCATGATTTTATCTGAATTAGCACAGATGTTGGATGTCTATCTTGCAATGCCTGTGGTTTTCTTGTCCAGAATATCACCAAGTTTAGATATACATATTAGCAGCATTTCTGTAATGTCAATTTTGCTAACAACAGCATAACCCAGTAAACTAGCTTTAGAACTGTTACAAAACCGAAGAAGCATGAATGAGAGAGTAAATCTTCTCTAAGGCTTCAGGATTGTATTTAGACTAACATTGGAAAGCTACAAAATGCTCAGTAAGTATAGTTTTCAGACAATAATTGCAAGCTATTATTTCACTGTAAAAATATTTGCATTCTATTTGAAGTTAGAGTAAGCTATTATTTCACTGTAAAAATATTTACATTCTATTCGAAGTTAGACAGTTGTAACAGTATATTTGTTTAAACAAAAATGCACTAGCTAACACAGAGCAGTCATGTCATCAGTTTTGTTCTTCTTTTACTAATAAAGTATGTACAAGGTACAGTAAGATCCTTGATAAAGAATGTATTGTTTTATATAGAAGGCTGAAATTCCATGCCGTTTGCATACAGGATGTTGATGTGACTAGAAACGTGTTCTCTGACATCAAGTGTCTGCTAAGAAGCTGATGAATGAAAATTAGTCTCATAAAAATGCTGGATCTTTACTTATAGATGGTGTTTGGAAGCCCTTTATTTGGCAGTCTGAAATGCTTCTCTTAATCACTACTTACTGATAGACCAGTAAGGAAAAGTGCTGATAGAGGTGAACAGGGTGGAAGGTCTCCACAAATGTGAATGACAAAATGCAGGTTCCTTCAGGTTTTGTGTGATTTACAGAAGGGGACTTAGTAGATATGATATGTAAGAGTTGCTCATATGAGGAGGTTTGAATGATTTTTAAATAAATATCTGTTATTTCACAGTATTTCGCTTAAAAATTAGCAAGCTTTTTCCTTCCTGCTGTTTTATTTACAGAAAGAAATGGCAAATACAGACATCATTGTTTTGGTATAAAAAAAGGAGGTCTACTCTGCCTGCCATATTGTTGTGATTATTTTCCCTTTGAAAAATTCATAAGTATAAATGATACAGATTAATAGTGTAGGTACTTTTATTGTTCCACAGTCTTACAGACAAAATATTACCTCATTAGTATCTGGTACCACCCACCATAGAAATTCTGAGATATTATTTACAGCTAGTAGAGGACATACTGTTGTGTGCTGGAAATTGATGTTGGAAATTTTCAACCCTCTTTATCACCAGGGACAGTTTTACCTTGACCCACCAGGGCCAGGATGTGCATTTGTTCCTCTTATCACATGTAAAATCAGTGTGCAGAGACTTCCATCAAGATTAAGATAATGAGAAGAAGAAACTCTAATTTTCATTCTGATGCATCATTCATAGCAGATTCTCACAAAGAGATGTCTTGATGCTGTGGCTAGAAATTGTTAAAAAATTCTGCAATGGACCAAGATGTCTGCATGCTGAAGGAGCTGAGCAAATGTTACAATTGCTACACAACCTTCAGGATTTTACTGAGGACTTCTTGTCAAGACAGGGACACAGTGTCTGGATCTTAATAGAAATGAATGTCAGGCAGCTTGCACTTGGAGCTTTATAGTCTTTAAATAACAATAACAGAGTATGAAAAAGTAAAACTCATATGTGTGGCTGTTTCTGGTAGGGAGGAAGAATTAGCAATGAGTAGTTCGGTTAGACTATAGACACTTGCATCTCTCTCTGTTTTCAAGTCATTTTTTGGTATTATATTTTGACTTTGTCTTTCAAAGTAAAGTAAATTTTTATAGCACTTTAAAGAAATAATCACAGCAAGCAGGAAAGGATCACATTTAGTTAAAACCTTTGCAAAATTTAACACTTAGTAACTGGGTAAAACAAAATTGTTGGTGGTGGTGGTTAGAAAATTGTCCCCTACATTTCTCATTGGGATCTAAAACCAGGAGTATGAAATTGGTTTGTGTGCATGTTGAAAATAAGAACACTTAAAAATGCAAATGGAGAGAAGCTGCACTGACTCATTTAGCCTGTGGCCTCTCACAGTGTTCTGATCTGAGCAATCTGTCACTTCACATTAGCTTGTGTTTGGGATCTGTCAGTATCCTTTAAAGTACATTACAAGAAATCAGGACAAGTGTTTGTAAATAGTTGAATGACTGTGGGGTCTCTCATTTCCCCTTGATTTTTCTTGCTTCATAATAAATGCACAAGCCTCTAATGCTTACAGAAAATGGATGTGAGTTATTGCTATAGTAAAACCACTTAGGTAAGCAAAATGCCATCTACTTTTTTTTTTATAATATCACCCTAGATGGACTCATTTTATTTCAATATCATGGATTTAATTAGAAACAAAACTGTGTTTGGGGCAGTCCCTTGGTAAAACATGAAATTATTTGGATTTTCTTCACTTCAGATTTTCAAACATTTATAATGGTGCAAGTCCTGTGTGTGATATCGTAGGTAATTTAAATATGGTCAGACTCAATATTAATGCACCACAAACTACTTCCAGCTCTATTTAAGCTTAATCTATGCAAACTGTCTTAGAGCAGTTTCTTTCAAAGGAGCCACAGCCAGGACTCTCATTTTCTCCTTGATGTTTGCCATACAGGAACATCTGTGTGTGAAAATACACAGCCCTTGCCACTACAAATGTTGTCCATGTATGTAAATATAATTTCAAGCCAGTGACACTATGAGTCAGTTTTTGCTAACAAATGTATCTTCTGTTCTAAGCATGGGGAACAAGTATTATTTCTGCAGTGTTGCTAAGCAGTAAAGGCTGGAAACTACTGATATATCAGAACTAACATTGTCTCTGGGAGTGTTTTTTTCTTTGTACGAGTCAGTTAGTCATTATTAGTTTAAACAGTGTTTTGCATTAATGACTTTATTTTTGGTTTGCTTTAGAGATTCTGTTAATAGTGTCAATGTCAATGATGATATAAAGGTCCTAAAATTTAAACATCTGCTAAGATATTGAACAGAATCAGACTCTAACTGTAAATGGAACAGAATTTCAGATCAGTAATGTATTACCTACAGAAATTACACAAACAAGAAGACATTTAAATTAGTCTTTATTTTTACTGGTACACTCGAGTAAGTGTTGGTACATTTTGAAAATTTAGCATCCCTTTACTAATTGGTACCTTGACATTCTGCTCAAATATTTTACCCCTAAATGCGTTTCATCTTGTGCAAAGGAGAAAAATTGGGAGTATTTCTCAGAAGATATGTTCTGGAAGTACTTGTTCCAGAAAGTGGTAGGAAAGGCCATTTAAAGTCTTTTCTGTTCTGCATTGTAGTCCAAGATTTCTTTTAAAAGCTTTAATAAAATATATTTTCTTTAGAACAATATATCTCTAAACATGCTGAAAATACTCTAAAATTATTAAATCTTCTTTTATATCTTTTTACAATCCGTACCATACACTTGACCCATTTAAATTTCATATATTTTTAAATATTTCAATATTTTAATAATTAAATGTATCTTCTTTACACACTATTTCAATGTCAAAAATATTCTGCCACTTCAAAAATGTTCCTGCTTTTCAAGAAAAAGCCTTATCACAATAATTTTTTCCAAGTTTCTAAATGACAGCAATGAATTATTAACTTATTCTATTTTCCTCAGAAGCTTTAGAAATCGTAAAGTCCTTGTAGGACTTCATATTTCCCCCAGGAAAAGAAAAATACGTGGGAAAACTTTAGTTACTTTAAGATATTTCCATGTTTCACTTGTTAGCTAGAAAAGCAGCACTAGTACTTGAAGGCAGACTTTATATGCAAGAGGTAAAATTCAAATAGACAAGGTGCTCTTTAGCCAGTGTAAAATGACATAATTTCATTCAACCACATGGTTCTATTTTGATTTACACTAGATAAAGACACAGCTCAAAGCAGCCAAGCTGTGCTATGCTTGAAGTGTTAACATTAACTTCAGCAACATAATATGAACAGCAGAAACTTTAATTTCACTAGAATGAGATTCTTATAAATTTAAAACTGTTAATTAGATGTTTACATGGGAAGATTTCTTATGCTCAGGCAGCAGTCATCTAGTGAAAGCATTTTTCTTGTAAGCGCTGTAATAATGTCCAGTCAGATGGAACCTGCTTTCCAATGTTGATTCATGTTCTACAGCAACACTACTAGAATACTAACTGCAAGAGGTATTTTTATGCAACAGCAATGAAATCTATTATTTTGAACCTCTCTGAAAAATTTTGTTAGAGTTACTGTTACTGCTTTCATGTGAAAAAAGGAGTTGGATAGAAGAGAACAACTGACCACTTTTGCATTAGAACCCTGCATTCTGGAAAAAAACTAACACACCAAAACCAAACCAAAACCATTGTGGTTTGTAATAAATTCATGCATTGTGTAAGACCACCCTGATGGAGCTGTTTTCTACTCTGTAGTGCTCTCTCCTTTGCATACAGAGACAGTCAGTTATATAAATGTCACTGGAAGCTGAATGCCATAACCCCAAGCAAGATGGCAAAGTACCAGCAGTTAAAGTGATGGCTGGATGCTTGCAAAGGAAGCTGACTATTGAACATCAAATCAGCAACAGGGTTATAAATTCTTGAAAATTCAACAGCATGGTGGTCTGGAAAGGATTAAGGCTAAAATACATGCTTTCTGTGTCCCATTCATATAATGCAGCAAAACACCCTAAAATATGTGTATTGTCTGTCACTTCTAGAAATAGACACTAGAATGAGATTTTCTGCCCACAGTATGGGAGGGCTGAGATAGTTTTAAAGATCTACTGGCAGATGATGTTAATGTATAATTCTGTTAATTTTTTACTTTTAACTTAAGTGCATTTTGCAGAATTGTGGTTTCAACCATCTCATTTGTGTAATCTTGGTGTAGTTCAAAGACAGGACAGATGAATATGTCAATGTCTGCCCCACTCTCAGGTCAAATTGACTCTGTTGTCAACTAGAAAATCTCTAATTATATTTCTATCATATGCTAGATGCTACTAGATCCTGAAAGATGAAGACTGATTGCTCTCATCAGTATGCTGCCTCTGGAAGGGCGTGCAAAGTCTGCACTTACTGCATGTTGACTCAGGTAGAAACTCTTCACAGGAGAGATTCCATTAGCACAATGTACAATTTGCTTGGGTCAATAGCTACAAGCTCTTCAGTAGTTGTTTAAAAATTTCATTGTAAGATGCAATGCTTCATAGAACTGCAGGTCTTCTAACTGTTGTGAAATAGCCTCTATTTTCTCCCCTTCTAATATGTAAGATGCAATGCTTCATAGAACTGCTGGTCTTCTAACTGTTGTGAAATGGCCTCTATTTTCTCCCCTTCTAATTACCATAAGTTCTCAACTGGACTACAGGCTAGTTTGACACACTGTTTTCATGAAAGATACACATCTAGAGGAGATAGAGCAAAAGAACTTCTTAATACTAAAGTGGCTTCCGAAAATGGGAAAAAACCAATTCAAATATGTTAGGTTTAGATTATTTTAGCTCTCAAAATAGATTTCCTGAGATGTTTATGCAATTTTGAACATTGATAAACTTGGTTGACTGTACATAACAAAAATGACAGATTAATACAGTGATAGACATGATAGAATAGCAAAATTGGTTTTCTTTTTTAGTAAGAGTTCCCTGCCAGCTCTCTGGTTATTCAAATCAGAAATCAAAATGCTGTGAACAATAAGGGGCAGTCATTACTTGTTTGCTTAGTTCTGCAATATTTCTGAGTTTACCCTTCAAAATTCCAGCACTTTTTTTTCTGTCATCTTCATTGACAGATCTAGTGGGAAAGATCTCAATAACTGTCACTACATCCAGAAAGAAAGCAAAGGATAGAGGCAAAAATCTATCTCATGGCTCCATTTTCACTCCAGACTACTTCACACCTTGAGACAGGAGCTTTTAAGTGGAGAAATCTGTGGGATAGAACAGACTTCACAAAAAATGTGAGGAATGAAAGCACACCTGATGAACAACCTTCTGTCTATAGTTTCATGATGCTGCCCTAAACTATCTCTGTGATACAGATCTAGATTTCTACATTGTTTACATCCAACACACTTCCTGACTGCATCTGTGACAAGTGGTGCACTCAAAATCAGTACCTATTGAGAACATGTCATTGTCTATTAAGATACTGATGCCAGCTGAAGACTCAGAAACCCCAGTATTAATAGCAGTGCAGAGTAAAGGCTGTACTGTTTCTGCAACACATACAAAATTATCACAGGAACATTTGTTCTGGAAGACAGCTTTATTAGAATACTACCTTTCTTCTAATTATTTATAATTCTCTCTAATTGCTTTTATATTTTGATAGTAAACCCACAGCTTAATGATCCTGCTTATAGGATCTGGTGGTATTTAAACATTTAGGAGAGATTAAAAATATATCTAACTAAACTGAAAAGCTGACGGAGCTACATTAGTTTCTTATATTTTGTGAAAGAACCAGTCTGACTTGTGGATGCAGACACCTTGTAAGAAGGAGAGACAATCAGTTTAGTGAAGAGGCAGTTTAAAAGCATTGGCTCAGCACAAAAATACTTCTAGACTACAGGAATTGTAAATGGGATTTTGACCAAAATGGACTAGGATCTATTGACACCACTTTTCAGGTCAGCTGAGTTCATTTTGCATTCTGGAAGGGAATCTGGTACTATGGCTGAAAAACTGGGTAAAACAAGATCTATATTATTCTAGTGTCACAGGGTGAAATACAGTCTATTAACTGGGAAATAGCAGTTAAAAATACATGTGTTGCCCCCAGAGAACCACATTGCCACTAAGGGTGAAAAGAGTACAAAGTTCTTACTGACAATTTATTGATTAGGGTTGTTTGAACCTTAAAAGCTGTAGTTTACTTTGGAATATGTTCCACTTCAACCATGACACAAAAATTTTGATTACAAGTGGAAATAACAGTTCAGTAGGAAGTGCTTCTTTTTAAAACTGTCATATCTATCTAGAGCTGTACCTCTATACATGGAAGACAACAAATGGAATTCCTGCAGTGACATAAGTTATGTGCAATAGAGCATACAGGGATAATAATAATAATGGTACAAATCAGTGACTCTATCTGTGCTACTCTGCCAGGCTGATCCCAAAGATGGTTCTTGTTTTAGAATCAGGTGGCACATCACACACAATAAGATGGTCATAGCTGTCTACGGGAGAAATGCTCTATGTGAAAAATAAGGTGCCTTCAGACCAAGCCCCATTTATGGCTTGTGCTTTATGCACAAACCACCCATGCAGACCCTCTATCTCCTGTTTCTCAAGGTCTGTATTGCTTTTGCAGTGATGGAAAGTTGTGATGATCACAAACTCTCAAGAGGACTAGGGAACCAGCAAGAACTAGCAAGAAATGCTTGAAGAGAAGATGCAATTGCTAATGTCTTGATGTTGGATGCCCACATCATTTGAAGGAATTAGATGGTTTTTGGGTTGCTTTTGCTTCTGCCAGCCACAAACTCTCTGAGGGTTGGGGTGTAATGCCCCTGAGCTCATATTTATTTATCATGCTAAGTCTGGGTGCATGTCATTATATCCTACTGGTGAGGCCACACACTCCCAGATGATACAGATGATTGGTTGTGAATTGCTAATTTCAAGATATAAAATATGTCAGGTGTATCACACCTACAGACTGGTGGCACAGGCAGCTGTGCAATCATTCAATGGTCTCTGCTTCTGTAAATTGTAATGGGAAACTCTAATTCTAAAAATGGGCTCTTGTTTTCTACTTGAGAGTTGAAGCAGAATTGGGACATTCACATTGCACGCAACTTCAAGCATCCTGTCTCTGTTCTTATGAACAGGCTCAATAAATATGTGTCTTCTCTCACCAGCACAGAAACAAGAACATGATACTTCTTCAGTGACATAATATTCCTTGTTTTCCTAAATGCTGTTTGCTTTCTTCAACCTTTTCTGTTAATCATTCCTTCTTCCTTAAATCTCATTTTCTACACTAAACACCATGCTATGGAATTCTTAGCTGTTGCCCCACCTCTCTTCTTCCCTAACCTTACTTATGAAATGCATTATCAATGACATTGGCATGGAGCTATGAACACAAAGTATAGAAAATGGGATAAAAAGTTACTGAGTCACTGGGGATAACCCACTGCCAGACATGCAGTTGTGTCCTATAATCATACAGATAGACTAATCAGAAAAATACCACATTCTATAACTTGATGTCTGAAGCTTCCAAGGATGACAGAGATGAGTACTGAATCAACAGAGACCTCTCTGCTTACTATATAATTGCTTCTCACTGTTGCACACAGAATGTTTTTCTGTACCCATTCAAAAGCACTTTGATCTCTTTTTAATAACTTTACTTGTGTGCTCTGAATCTATTAGACAAGGTGACTAGCTCCCAGGGACCTGGCAAGCCTAAGCTAAGTATTTAAAGGCTGTAGTGTGAATTAGTCCTTAGAGCAGATAGTGACAGATGGCATCAGTTTTGCCCGTCATTTTGAAGTTCACTATGTTGACATTTCTCCTTCCCTCTCTTCAGAGGTCCAGGAAAAGACACAGTCAGGAATCAGAGGCAATGAAAAGAAAGATATTTTTCCTAGGGATACATAGATGACTGCATATAGATTTATTGAAACCGCATGAAAGATGGCTGAACTAAGAGCAAACCTGAAGGGAAGGATGAGCCTTTCAAGGACACAGTAGGTGGGGGTAATCTGTTTATAGCTTCACCTTTCTGTCACCAAGACTTCTTCATTTAAAAAATGCTCCTTGATTTTCTTTCACTTCTGTGAAAACACAGCTCCTATGGTTCAAAGATTTTTGGTGCTTTAGGTGTGCTCACTTTGATGAAAATTGCAGACAAATCCTCAAGACTCTGGTTGATCCATGCTCCTGTCATGCTTACTTGCATTCCTCCTGAACTGAGATTACACTTGTAACCTCACCCATCATTCTTTTCCTTAATTTTTGAGTGTCTGAACTGAGAACACTTCCAGTGCTGTTCAAATAGTTGCTTGGGTACGATGATAAGATTATTTATGAGCTGCATAAAAGTAGAAGGATGTGAAGAGCAGCTTCTTTAAATTCAAGATTTCATAGATTCTTCCATGAATAATCAGGAAAAAAAAGACTTTTTAATAAGATTTTATTTACTGTTTTTATTGATAATGGAAACCTAAGCTGCCATTTAGTAGTAGGGCTGTGGAATGAAACACAGTGAGATGGAGTCTTTGTTACAAGGATCAGGTGAAAACATCTGTTTGACAGTAGGGCATAGTTTAAAACCTAGAAAAAATAAATGTGGAGATGGACCTCAATAAGGCTTGTGATATTTGTGTAGCATGCAGAAATGTATGTATATTCAAGATGCTGCTTGACAGGTTCCAATATCATATATAGATTTTTATTTACAGACATTTATAAAGACCTCCAAACTCCAGGCTTATCTTTATTGTGGAGATACTTTTATTTATAACTTCAAATACTGAATCTAATGAGATTTGTACTCAAATACAAACTGTTAGTATGAATTGGGAGATATTTGAGCTAAATCTAATTAGCTCAATTAGAATATTTTTATAAAGCAGTCACATTACCTTTATGAGTCTCCTGCCACTAATCTTTCACAGCTGTCCCTCATATTCAAAAAAGTGTCCTTGCAATAGTATCAAGTGGACTGATACTTTAAACTGAAAGAGGGTAGGTTTGTACTATATATAAAGGAGTCATTTTTCATGATGAGGGTGGTGAATGAGCAGAACAGGGTGCCCAGAGAAGTGGTGGATACCCCAATCCTGGAAGCATTCAAGGTGAGGTTGAACAGGGCCATGAACAACCTGATCTAGTTTAAGGTATCCTTACTCATTGCAGGGGAGGCAGACAAGATGACCTTTAATGGTGCCTTTCAAGCCAATGAATCTAGGATTCTCTGATTCTATGAAAATATGAAGTTAGTGGAAAAGAAGAAAACAGACTTAAATTCATGATAATGTAAAGGGCCATGGATTTTGTCTCATAGAAAAGGACATGCAATGAATGCAGAGTCAATGCTTAGCAATTTGAGTGTAGGTACTTTTGTAATCCAAGCAGGGAAGACACATTCTATGCCTGCAGCCTGCAGCAGAACAAATGAACAGCCTGACTCTTCAGTTGTTCAGCAGTGACACAAGCAGTAGATAAATCAGTTTGTTAATCAGTTTGTCCTACTGCCAAACATGAAATAAGTATAGATTTGCAGTAATTATCCTTGCAAAGAGGTCATTAGTGATCACTATATCTGCGTGAAGACTTTGAGACCTCTGAGTCATTTATGAACCATAGTCCAACAAATGAACAGCCTGACTCTTCAGTTGTTCAGCAGTGACACAAGCAGTAGATAAATCAGTTTGTTAATCAGTTTGTCCTACTGCCAAACATGAAATAAGTATAGATTTGCAGTAATTATCCTTGCAAAGAGGTCATTAGTGATCACTATATCTGCGTGAAGACTTTGAGACCTCTGAGTCATTTATGAACCATAGTCCCTGCTCTT
>NW_008680935.1:114664-144418 GCF_000695815.1 Acanthisitta chloris | reverse complement strand
ATTTGTATCTGAAAAGCTTTTCTTGGTCAGCCTGGAATTAGTTGTATTTATAATTTGTCTCTCCACATCTGGTATTTATTTGATCCACAAAGTAATGATTGTCTAAATTACTAAGAATGTCTTACCTCAAGTCTTGATCACTGTTAAACAAAGAAATTAATTAAGAGGGAGATTATTGCCATCCTTGCAAAGATATGAAAATAACAGAGAAGGTACAAGAAAACATTATTGCTATTTTCTAAGAAACTCCTTGCAAGGAACAGGCATTTTCATGAATTTTTCATAGGGAGGACAGCAGATATTAGAAGAGTGGGAAGGGACAATTTGGGATGGAGAAAATGTTGGAGGGTCTTGTGCAGCCTGTGCTCCCCCAGGAGGAATTCCAGCTCTTTTCTGAACTCATCTAGAATTTAGACACTGTGATTCAAAAGTTACAATTAGTAAAGGAGGCTAGGTACTGCTAGAATAATAGCATAATAAAGCACTACACACTGAAGCCCTTAGGCAATGTTGTCTTAAAAAAACCCAAAACCCAAAACCTAAGGGTGAGATGAAAGATTTGTGTTCACTGTGACTATAAAGGAACCTTATAGCTGCAAGCTAATATCACATCTTCTACAGTTATTTTCATCTCAAAATGTATATGTTGTTGATATTATACATCACTGTAAACTCAAAGCCCAAAGTTCACCAGAAAGCAAGGGGCTTTGAGTCAAGATATAGGTTTAATCCCATTACACACTTTTCTGATCTGATTTCAGATCTGAGCATTTGAAGATACAGTGTTTGAGACCGTGCTTAGGCTCAGCTATCCTTTAATTCTTACAACTGCGTGATCACTCAAGTGTTTTATTTTCTCTTTCTTTTTTGTTGGCTTTAATCCAATTCTGGTTTTCCCTTTAAAGATGAAATCATCTAACTCTAAGAATACTTGTAGAAGGTTAGTCTTTCCTGTAACTTATTGACAAAACCTTTGCTTCTGCTTTACTATAGAAATTGAATCAGGCTGTAGACAGCACATAATCCTAACAGATCACTGGAGACATTCTGGGATAATATTCTAGTACGAGAAGTAATGTTTAGACTATATTCAAGTATTCTAGAGAAAATGTTCTGGTATCTAACTCCACAGAATTAGATATGGTTCTGGAAGATTCAAATTTTCTATAGGATATTATTTTTCATTCCTCCAGATTTCCAGGATTCCATGGGTTTTGAAAAAGATGTGAGCATATTTTTATCAGAATATTTTAAAAAATGATTTTACATTCAGCTTTCTACATCTCTAGTCATATAAAAACTGTAAAATATCTATATCCTGGAACACTTTCAGAACTAAAGTACAGTTTGGGCATTCCATCAAGGTGCTCACTATGAGATGACATGAATAGAAAAAGATAAAGTTTGTGACCAAAGACAGGGGCTTTCAAAATTAATTTGGTCAGTTTTGTCTGACCAAGCTTTGTAGCAAGTCACAAAATTGACTCCCAAATAAATAATGTCAAGTCTTACTTTCTCCCCTGTTGTAACTTATTTTATACATCAGTATTCTGTGTATGGAAATTTGTTTAAATAAATCATTGCTGCTTGAACAGAAATGCTGAATTGCTATTGGAATAATATTTTCATGTGCAAAATATTGCCTGTTGGGCAAAAATCAGCATCTTTATCAGAAAATATATTACAAAAAAAGGAATTTAAAATGTTTCCATTTAAATTAAGCCTGTGTCTGTTGAGATTTACAGATTGAGACTTGTTTCATTCAAGGCAATATGCCTCTCTAATTACTTTATTACAGAATTACCATTTTTATCTTTATAAATGCCAAATGAATTAATCACCATGTCTAAACTATTAATATCTTGGCAATTAAAGATTGACTTGCATTTCATTGTATGTTGTTACACTGGTCCTTGGTCTCCATGTAGGGACACTCACCACAAGATTTGATTTCATTTGATTTAATTAATAGGAAACCCACAAATGCAGAAATTCAATTTAAAGGTTCATATGCCTGATCAAAGAAGCTAAGATGTAGACAAATGCACTGGAAAACAGATCTGCTTAAAATAGAAACAGGGCTGATTGCCAAAAATATCTTGCAAAGCAGGGGTATATTGAATACAAATTTACTATTTTTGGCTCTGAAACTTATGGAAGAACTATGTATTTTTTTAACGGATGAAACAACTGTTTCTGATTCCTGGTGTCAGTAGACCTTACTCTGTCATTCCACAACCACTATGGATCATTGTCCATCATAAATTTGAGCCAGATGTAGAATGGGCATTTCCAAACCCTTTAGACAAAATTAATTGTAATTGTTTATGACATGCTTATGTTTTCATTTGGTTTCCAATGGCATGGCAGGACAGGCTACTTAATTCACAAAAAGTTTACTGAGACTCCTTTTTTGTTCAAAAACCCAACAATTCTGAATCAGCAGATTGCTTTTTTGCTGGCTTCTGTGTTTTCTTAGACAGCTTCAGCATATTTGGTTACAGAACAAGCAACTAAAAGAGGATTTACTGTCTTGAGAGTCACAGCCATAGAAGGAGCTTCTGCCAAGCAACAAAATTTCACCCGCGTAGATCACAGTGCTTCTACAGGGTGAGCTCTCTCGATTTAACAGACTTTCTGATCTTAATAGAATAGGTTTGAACTCACCACATGTAGGGAATGAAATTACTCTTGTATCACAGTACAGGAATTTGGATGTATACATATATTATTTAAAATCAGTATGTTAACATAAAAGAAAAAATTATTTAAGTTTAACACACTAGTAGAATATTCCCCTAATGTATGCCTTTCAGATTTGATGTAAGATTAAGAGGAAACTCTTCTCAGTAATAGCTAAAATATCTTAGCTCATGAATGTAATAACTGCTTCTATTTTTTCTTTTATCTATCTGCCTTTGACAGAGACGCTTCCTCTGTTTCAAACTGGTAAAAGACTGACAATTAAGCTACTGGCATCACATCTGTTTCTCATCATTATTACAACAAGTTCAATATTACAGTTATGTCTTAAACAAGTTTGACAAGAAAAGTGCCTGCACTATGCAGAATAAAGATGCATTCAAAATGAAGTACAGTGGGTAGCACAGTGGCAACACATTTACCTAAGGGCTATAGACTGCTATGTGGTTCTCAAAAACTCCTTTATGACACTTTTAGGAGGAAATGTAAAATATTTCCCCTTTGACCCGGCCTATTCTCTGAAAATTGGTCCAAACGCATCTGTGATAACCAGACTAAATACGTGACATCCTGCTTCTATTTAGTAGTCTTGATATTAGAGCCTGAACTCAGTGCATATGCCTGGGATAAGCTACATTATCATCTTCATGTTCATTATTGTCTTTCTACCAAATAAAGAACCCTGTGAATGCAGCTCAAATATTTTATTTCATCCATCATGTGGTAACTATGGCAGCACCTAGCTCTATTTCAGCATGGCTTCTTGCAATAACTATTAATCTGAAACAATTCAACACCTGATCAATATGCAGAGACTCATGAATCTGGAAGACAAAAAAAAAAATAGAAAAAAACTCTTGCAGTAGCTGGCCATAGATTCAGAATACCTGAAGGAGGTAATCCCTAAACTTTATTTGATTTTCAACTCTATTATTTGATTAACAGAAGATAGTTCTTTTGCTTTCCCTTGCATTATTTCTATCCTTAGACCTTCATTGTGCAGTGAATTCTGGATTAAGAATTCAGTCATGCAATAACTAAGGATGTCTGTACTATATTATAAAAAGCAGAAGGAAGATAGAGAAGAGCTTTCCTGTCATTCTTAGCTTTAAATATTTTTAATTAATGCAGATATATGAGGTGTGATTATATAAATAGAAATACATTCATTAAACATATATTTTATCTTTATAAATAACTGAAGCAGTTTTATTCCAAAGCAGCTGTCTAGTTCAAGATCAAAATAACAGGAAAAGAATCCAGAATTTTGAAGTCTTAAGTGCATGGATGAATAAGATCTGTACTGTTGCATAAGAAATAAAAATTGTCACTGTAAGAAACTGGTGAAGTGTATTCTCGGACATGAAAATAGAAGTGTCATCCTCATTTATTATTTGTGACTAAAAAATAATAGATTTGTATATTTCATTCAAAGACTGAGCAGTCTAATTCAAATTCCCAAGAGTGGTACATAGATGATTTTGCCAGACCCAGCTGAGAAAAATAAATAAATTGTTTCTATAAAGTTAACTCAATAACAGAGAAATCTGTAGGCACAGAACAGTGTATTTGAAACTGCACAGATAATGGTGACAAATAAGTCTCATGCTGAAATCAAATAAATCTTGAACAGTAATGAACAAAGGACTAAATCTTATATAGCACAATAAGGAATATATCCAACAAAGTGGATGAGATACCATTATGTTAGATATAATTGAACCATGCTGTGAAAAGGAAAGGTGCAGAAACATCAGGAAAAGGTACCTATCACTTCTAGAATAAATCTTTACAAAATATTCATTAGGAAGTGTGAATTGTTCTCTTTTTCTTCCTCACTTTCTGTAATTTCTAAATCTAGACATGAATTTATGCCTCAGCTAAATTTGTGTTTTTCTCCTGACTGCTTTTTTGTTTGCATCCTTCCTCCTCTTTTGAAACTTACTTCATTTTTGACTGCCATGAGAGGGTTGTAATTCTTCCTCTGAATTCATGGGTACTGACTTCTTAAACATAAGGAGCAGATTGAAGGGAAGGGAAAGAAATGAGCAGTTTGATGTCCAGGAAGGCTGAAATTAAGCATTTTGGGGCTTGCTAAAGACTGTTCACAGATAGCTGGACAGACAGATGGGCAGACTAGCATTTATACTGTACTATATGTACCTGTAAATATGAAGAAGGAAAAAAAAAAGTGTCCTCTATGAGAAGTTTGAGAACAGTTGTTCAAACCTGGTACTTATTCATGCAACTGATATGACTGCCTCAGTGCTGGCATGTCTTGAAACTTTCTCTGACTTCTGATACTAAAAAAGGTAAAGAGAAAAACACATTGCTATTACCCCCCTCACCAGCCAATGATGCTTATATGAATGTTGTACTATCAAGGTGTGAATCTTCACCTATAAAAAAAAGAAAAAGAATGGAATAATTTGTGCTGTTCTAAAATCCTGGCTTGGATTTTCTGCACATTGGCACCCTCAAAAAAAGAAAGGATTGCATAAAACACTGAATTAGTTCTCTCTTTTTTATCCTTTTTGACAGTGTGCTTACATAGTACAGAAGACTGTAACTTTGCCAGACCTATCATTATGCAATGGTGCTAGAAACAGCACATGCTGCGTAAAAGCAAACTGAGAAGAACTTATATTCTTGGCTTCAGACTTGGGGGAAATACCTTCTTTTGATGAGTTTCACTGAGTTTATGGAGAGCTTTCCCAATGACAAATCAACAAAACATGAGAAAGAGCATAGCCTCAGGGCTCCAGAAGGATATATCGGCACCTCAGCCTGTAAAATTGTGAAGATAGATTTGAGCTGTGTACATAGAATATAACAAAAAGTTTCAGCTTACCTTACTTGCAGAATGCCATCTACATTTGGACTATGATTAGATATGGACAATATTTATTTAGGGTAGGAATTTTTTATAAAAAAATAAAGGTCTAAATAACTGAACACTCCTCACAGAAAAACCTGGATAATCTGTGTGCAGATTTGGGCACCACAATATAAGAAAGATATTAAGCTATTAGAGATCATCCAAAGGAGGGCACTGAGTATGGTGAAGGGCCTAGAGAGGAAGCCATACAAGTAGTGGCTGAAGTCACTCTGTTCTCAGCCTAGAGAAGAGGAGACTGAGGGGAAACCTCATCGCTGCATACAACCTCCTCAGGAGGGGAAGTGGAGGGGCAGACAATGACCTCTTCTTTCTGGCAACCAGTGACAGGACCTGAGGGAATGGCATGAAGCTGTGTCAGGGTAGGTTTAGGCTGAATGTTAGGGGGTGGTTGGGCATAGGAGGAGGCTCCTCAGAGAAATGGTCACAGCACCAATCCTGACAGAGTTCAAGAATCATTTGTATAATTCTCTCAGGCACATGGTGCGATTCTTGGGGTTGTCCTGTACAGAGCCAAGAGTTGGACTCAATGATCCTTATTGATTCTTTCTGTGATTGTGTAATCCAGAATATTTGGCACTATGACTAATAATAACAGGAGGATGATAACCTTAGTACTCATATACTGCTCAGTCCAATTGACAAAAGAAATATCACAGATGACAATGGGCGTGGAGACTGCTTTTTCATCATGAAAGGTACCTACAACAGATTACACTCTGAATACAGCTTGGACCAGAACATTTTTACTACACTTTTGTACATACAATCAGAATTAAAAATGTCAAATATGTAGGAATCTCAAAAATTACATTGTCAGCAAATTTATTTATATTTGTTTATCTAGACACATTTGTCTGCATACGTATATTTTTAAGAAAAACTGCCTTTTGAAAGAAAGATAAATCGAATCATTGTGGTTTTGATAACAAATCAAAGACAAGGGCATTAGTCAGGTGGTCATGCTTATAGCTCCTTTAATCCTTTCTTGAATGACAGTTTAGTGCACATTCATTGCTGGCAAGACATTTCATGCAGAGAAAATCTACATCCCAACAGTAGTCAGCCAGACAGACAGCTGAAGTGAAAAATGACAGAAGTCAAGCTAAATGTTTAGTGACTTCTTGAGCACCTACTTCTTTAATTCAGTCAAGTAATATTTGCCCAGCTTTTTTTAAGTCAAAGCCATTGCAGATAGATGTCTGCTTATGGCCTCCATTTTGCAGCTATACAGTTCTGTCCATGTGAGGAAAGTGAGTAGATCACCAGGATTTTAAGGAAGGAAGGTGAGACCTAGTGTCTAATGAGGTGTTTCCGATTTTGAAACTGCAAGCATATGCCCAACTTCTGAGGCACAAACGTTTTCTTACCACACTGAGAGGGGCTTAATGAGATTTTGCTAGCTCAAGTAGTCTAGGCTTTTGAGATTGTTTCCTTGAACTTGATTGCTGACATAGTTACTTACATATCAGTGAGGCACAAAATCTATAACGCCAGTATGAGCTTCAGGGCTATGGTGTCTCATCTCCATAGTTTTTTGAAAGGTCTGGAACAGAGGCAGAATCAGTTTCATCTATCTGTTATATAGATGAACCCTTGGTTTTGTTTCATTAATCTCTATTTAACACAGGATGTGAATATTTCCTGAAACTCTCAGCCCGAGTATGCTGGCTGGCATCTATTTTTCAGTTCTACATACACTTTCTTTTGATATCCTTCAACTGAGCTTGGTTCCTTTATAACTTTTCTTTTTTCCCTTCATCACCAATATTTTAGTCTGAGATAAATTTTTTTCTTATCTAATTGCTCCCTTCATTTTATTTAACAGTGGTTATGGCATAGGCTTTCAAATATAACCTATGGGATTCTATGAAATACAAAATCTTTTATCATGCATTGTTCATTTTGACCCCACTGTCTACAGTACACTGGCTCATTTTTTAATCTCTAAGATTTGCATTCCTGTTAAGTGATATAGCAAAAATCAGTGAAGAATATAGTAATTATCTTCATTTGAATGCATACATTAATGACTGATAATTTATTCTCATGCAGTAGTAGCAAATTAGTATAACTGACATTAAAATTCTTCATTCTTGCATTGAATCTGTGATTTTTTGCAGAAACTGATTCTATTTCTGTGTATTCCACCTTGAAAGTTTAGATTTATTGCTTATGAATTTGATTCCTCCTTCAACATAAAATGTTAAGAGTTTTTCTATAAGTCACTCAGGGAAAGAATTAATTTTCATCCAAGACATATACAATACTAAAACAAAAGAAAAATAAAATGGTGGCAAAATATAACTTTTGCTTTGAGAGCTGAATTTTTTTCCTTATTTTTCAGCAAGGATTTAAAAAAAGAAACATATTTAGTTAGTTTTATCTAGTCAATAAATTATTACATTGCTAAAACAGACTGATGGCTAAAAGCAGCATTTTTCAAGGTTTCTGTGCTTTCCCACTTCCAATATCAAGGTCATGGAGTGGATTTTGCTGCTGTTTGTCATGCTCCAGGAACACAGAAATTGCCTGATGAATAAAATCAGAAGAATGACAGGTGCATGAAGTCAGACCTTCATAAAGGCATATGTACTTCATTTAGTAAGGATATCAGCTACTTCCAAGACTCAGGTGACTGCAGTAGAATTTGTATATGATCCAAAATAAAGAACTGAGAGGACTCAAAAGCAGAATGCTTCAGTTCTGTCTTGCTTATCTGAAACTGCCACTCAACTCCAGCTCTTCCACATTCACACAAATTGACAAAGATCATGAAACATTTGACTAGTTCCACCTTTCCAGTCTACTAAGAAGAGAATTGAACTGTGCCTTCATTTAAATACACCGTGGTTAAAAGTAAAGCACATTATGGGACGAGGAGCTCTGACTCCTTTGTAGTCCATGTTTTGTGTCTTGCGGCTCCGTTTCTGCTTTATCAAAATTAATTCATCTGCTCACAGAGGTACAAAGGGGCAAACCTGTAAAAGGATTAATATAATCATATTCAAATGGAACTCAATTATAGACTTCGGCATTTGCAACCAAGTAAATTCAAGGAAAACAAAAAGGAACACTTAAGACTGGAGATAGTAGCACTAGGTAGTATCTTCCATTTCGAACCATATTGGTGCATGTTACCCTCACCAGCTGCATCAGCTTAATGGGTGGTGGAGAACTATCTGCTTTGAAGATGCTCTGAACCTCTGGTTATTTCTTAGACTAATTCTTTAGCTAGTCTAAGTGCCAACCTGTTGTCCATCATGTCCATGAATGCAGCCTGAGCTCAGCCTGCCCCTGTGACATCAAGCTGTTGCACTGCATGGCAAAACAATCATCTCATATTGCCATGCACTGTTGGTGGTTTCTGCACTATAATTCTAAAATTAAATTCCACTACTGCACATGCAAATGCTTTTGAAAGTAATTGTACATCTTTGGTTTGCATGGATGGGATCAAAATAGAAGAAAATTTGAGAGCCCTGTCTGATCTTCTCCTTTTCACATGCCTGCATTACTGCGGCTTCATAAGGTACCACACTGACATTTCCTTGTCTGCACTGTCAGTGGACTGTTGATCAAAACAGCATCAATTGTGTCGAATATAATGATGCACATATGTAATTGTGCAATGAGAGATGCAAAAAAACCTTGCAGTTAGAAATACGCTTATAATAATTTCATATCTTATTATAAAACCTTGATTAGTATATATTGGTATTATCCATATATATTTTGCATACAGAACTCAAGACTAACCCTCTCTAGTCACAGAAATCAGCAGTTTAAGTACCCTTAATATACGTCATGCCCAGATTTAACTTTTTGTACCATACTTAATTGTTCAGTGGCTAAAACTTCCTTTCAGGAGCATTTAAATAAAGGATTTACAGGGCTAAAATTTCAGTCATAGCCATAAGATATCAAAATGAGATCAGTCTGAGAAAATTTCGTGCCAAAATCTGTTACGAACTCTCTTCAGAAGAACTAATTAATAATAACTTCAATTTTTCATTGTAACACCTCTCATAATGCATTTCAAAAAGACTGAAACAAGCTGTTCTATCTAGAGTTCCTCAACTGCCATCAGGTAATTTTGAAAATGATAAAATATGGCATTAATGTGATTAATGTATGCATTTTGTAAATAAATCAATTAAAAATGAATCTGAGTGTTAGTTAAAATTCATGGTAATTGCAAACATTCATTAACATTGCATAGCTGAGGACATTAGATAAAGGCCTTAAGAACTGCTTGCATTTCATTCAAGCCCCTGCTATTAAATGTTTTGTAAATAGTTATTTACTATTAACATGCAGGATAGATCCTTATGTCCTTAAACCTCTTGATATTTTAATTTAGGCTGATTTCCTTAGTTTGCTTTTCTGGTAAATGTGAGAACAGAAGATGTGCTGGCTAAGAAATGCTATAGTTCAATGACAAAAGAGAAATCTGAATCAGTTATTATTCCTAAGAAAACTGATAACACCAAACTAAAAATTTCAGAAGCAATCTTGTTACTCCACTACTTTAGCATAATGAAAACTGGCAGAGCAGCATCTGTTGTGCTTTAGAGCCTGAGTGGAGAGATTTCCCTTCTACCTCTGATTGATATTGGAGATCCATCACTCAGTATAGAGGCTGAGCATGCCTAATATATTCTACTGGTATCTTATTCCACCCTTATTTGACAAGGGTTAAGAAAAATACAGCAACATAGGAACACAGTACCCAACTTGAAAGTATCCTCTGTGGTTTTTAGGAGGTTTTGTTTGGTTAGTCTTTTGTTTTGCTTTGGTTTTCCTATGAGGGTGTGATTATTCAAGAAAAATAAAACAGGGCCATTGAATAATTTTGAATGAACTACCTGAAAGGGGGTTGCAGCAAGGTGGAGGTCATAATCTGGAAGGAAAAGGGATTAGCAGTGCAAACAGCAGGAAGCCACAGACAAACAAATAAAAATTAGTTGCTAGGAAGAAATCCCCAGAACTACCAAGAGTAGAGCCACATTCCTGTCTTTTTATGAATTTGTATTAAATCGAGGTTCCTTTTTAAAAGAAGACATTCTATACCCAAACATTTGGCAGGTAATTAGGAGGATCTGAGGTGTAAAGCAATCCAGACTAGATCATCTAGCTGCCTATTACAGTTCTAACCTGTATAACACTAAGAAATATTCTGTTATTATGTTCTTTCTTTTGCTCTTCTCACTAGCATTGACAAAGGAGCATATGCTTGGCATCCAGCAACACATTCATAGTGGGTTGACCCTAGCTGAATGCCAGGCACCCAACAAAGCCACTCTATCTCTCCCCTCCACAAATTGACAGGGGAGAGAAAATGTAATGAAAGGTTCATGAGTTGAGATAATGACAGGGAGAGATCACTAACTGGATACCATCACAGGCAAAACAGATTCAATTTTGGGATTAAGTAATTTTATTACTAAAAAGATCAGAGCAGGACAGTGAGAAATAAAACAGACCTTAAAAAACATTTCCCCCACCCCTCCCTCCTTCCCAACTCTATCTCCTCCCCACCAGCAGCGCAGGGAAATGCGGAGTGGGGGTTACCATCAGCTAAACAACATGGGATGCCATGTTGTTTCTACCACTGCTCTCAGGCACTGGAATCCTTCCCCCGTTCCAGTGTGGGTCCCTCCCACAGGAGCCTGCTCCAGCATGGGGTTCCCACAGGGTCACAGCTTCCTTTGGAATCCACTTGCTCTGGTGTAGTTCCCACCCATGGGCTACAGATGGATCTTTGCACCCCATTAACCTCCATGCACTGCAAGGAGACAGCAGCTTCACCACAGTCTTCACCACAGGCTGCAGAGGATTCTCAGCTCTATTGCCTGGAATACCTCCTCCCTCTCCTTCTCCACTTACCTGGGTTTCTTATTCTTCTCACGTATTCTTACTTCGCTCTGGTGTAGTTCCCACCCATGGGCTACAGATGGATCTTTGCACCCCATTAACCTCCATGCACTGCAAGGAGACAGCAGCTTCACCACAGTCTTCACCACAGGCTGCAGAGGATTCTCAGCTCTATTGCCTGGAATACCTCCTCCCTCTCCTTCTCCACTTACCTGGGTTTCTTATTCTTCTCACGTATTCTTACTTCGTTCTTGCCACAATTGCTTTGGAATCCACTTGCTCTGGTGTAGTTCCCACCCATGGGCTACAGATGGATCTTTGCACCCCATTAACCTCCATGCACTGCAAGGAGACAGCAGCTTCACCACAGTCTTCACCACAGGCTGCAGAGGATTCTCAGCTCTATTGCCTGGAATACCTCCTCCCTCTCCTTCTCCACTTACCTGGGTTTCTTATTCTTCTCACGTATTCTTACTTCGTTCTTCTCTGGCCACAATTGCTTCTGTGCAATAACTTTTTCTCCCTTCATACATATATTATCTCAGAGATGTAACTAACATCACTGACTGGCTTGGCCTTGGCTGCAGTGGTTGGTCCATCCTGGAGCCTCTGGCATTGGCTTTGCCAGCCATGAGCAAGCTTCTGGCAGCTTCTCACAGAAGCCAGCCCTGTAGGTCCTCCACTGCCAAAAACCTGGGCACACACACTGACCAAACAAAATAGTGATAAGGGCACATCATGCCAACTATGCAGTTTCTTGTTTGCAATGGATCATCCCCTGGAAACGATTCAAAGCATGTGAAAAGACAAGTTGCTTCTCACACATTTCTATGAATGTGGAAGATAACTCTTGTCTCTCTATGGCCACTGGATTTATGATACAGAATGCATTGAGCAATTGTAGAACCTCTCCCGAGGTAGCAGAATTCATAATTCCTTGGATTTGATAGTTGCTATCTATCTGTGTAGTAAATAGCTCCTTTGATATATTACAAAGTAGACTACATCAAGATTTGTTCAATGTTTTGAATTACCAGCAAAGCAGATTTGGACTGAACTGATAAAAGTTCTTCTATTTATCTTAGCAGTAAATCATAAAGCAATACTTGACATAGTAACTATATTTGATGTCAGGATATTTTGCCTTCTTTCACAAGCCTACAATATGCCAAACTTTGCTGAATATGCTAATTTGATATATCTAACATTTGGTTGTGCAGAAAAAACAAATACCAAAAGAAAATTGCATTTGACAGCTAACACAGCCATTTCACTACAATGGCAATATCAACAACAAAACAGAAGGCTAAACTCAGCTGTTCCCTAGTTTGGAGTGAGGTAACTGTAGACATTGGAGCTGTATTTATACTAGGCCTGGACATGAACATTAATATTTGATACTACATGATTCAACATTTGCAGGTTCTCTGATAGAGGTATAATACAATTGTACCTACTACTGTTTCTTACAGACTTTTTGGAAGGTTCTTATATTTAAGTAGTGAAGACATACAACATTTAAAGGAAAGGCAAGATACATTCAGGTTTTCATGGAACTTATTTCATTCTGTTCTCAGTGGAATCAACTGTTTGTCTTCTGACTGAAATAAAAGTGTATGTGTGTATATATATATATATACACACACTCAAGAGGACAATGTTTCACAATGAGAACAATCAGCCAATGGAATAATCTCCCAAGGGAAGTTAGACACTTTAAAGTTTCAGCTAGGCAGGGTGCTGAGCCATCTTGCCTAGACCGTGCTTTTGCCAAGAAAGATTGGACCAGATGATCCTTGATGTCCCTTCCAACCTGGTATTCTATGATTCTTTGATATATTTTACTTTAAAGTCAATTGGGATCAGTGCCTCTTTAAAGCAGTTGCTGGACACTGTCACTTTGCAAACACCGAGAGCTATTGAAGAGTCTATTGCCTTTATATGTATTTGTGCCCATGCCATTTGCAACAATACTTATTCACAAATCTAAAATTTTCTCTTGATCATACATGACAGGCCAAGATGGGTTCAGATGACTCTATGTCCTCTGTCACAGAACTGTGCCATTCAGGAGTAAACTATTTTTTCTTGACACATGAAAACATGTATTTTTGCAGAGATTATTAAATATCTGTACACCGTAAGACAGGAAGAGGCAAGGTTCACAGACTTACTTGGCTTCTCTCAGTATAAACTGAAGTGAAGCATCAAATGCATGAAGATTAGTGCAGTTTTCTATGTTTGTAAGAGTAAGAGCTGCCTATGGACTCACCACACAGGGGAAATCCTCTGTCAGTCAAAGGCACCAGGGGAGATAATGAACCATGAAAAATCCATCTGGACAAAACTTAAGACATAACTTGCTTGCTTGCCCTGAGAAATGTGCTGCAGGGGCACAAATGTGCCACTCTGGAACATGTTGTGCAGTGGTTTTTTACAAGCCGGTCAGAGAATAAGCAAAAAATTTTGGTCATGCTATTTCCGGGATAGGAAATACAGGAAAACATAGGGAAAAAAACCATCAGCCTGGAACCATAGCAAAAGTTATACTTGGGAGACAGTGCCAGTGGCATGCCAACAGTAACCAAAATAGAAAATGTAAGGATTATTGCCTTAAGAAAGCTGCTACTTAATGTGCCCAATTTTGTTATTTAATAAGTCTGTCATGTATTAATTCATAACAGTTCAGGGTCCACAACCTCCAGAAGGAGATTTTATCCTTTTTAGAAGATAAATGGCTGGTCAGATTTTGGTCTAGCATGTTATGAATTATAAGTTTATTTACTGCATTTACTGTTCCTATTATAGCTTTGAACATAGATAAAATCAGTCAGGAATAACCCCAGCATATTAACTCACAAATTAAGGCCAATGACACAATCAGTGAGCTAGCAAAACCAAGTTCTCCTTTTCCTCAGTATCCCACAATTTCAAGACAATTTTAAAATATGCTCAGATAGATACAATTATATTTTCAGCATGTTTTAGTCTCCAAAGTTCCTCTCTGTTCATTCAGAGAGACAACAACACACACCTACACTTTTTGTAATGTTTTATAAAAAACTCAAAGAAATTTAGACTGTTTCATATAATTATACAGAAGTCTTGATGTCTACTTGTCACAGAACTGAACCTTGGAATATATGTATTGAACAAGAAGCAAGGATAAAAGACTCTTGGAAGATCACATTGCACAAAGAAACAAACCTGAAAATATTCAGAAAGACATGGAAACACAGTGGGGTAAAATCTTTCCTTTACTGGAATTGTGTTCCTAAATTTAGGTTGACTTTCTGTGGCAAAATCCTTTAAAGTAGTAGAAAGGTACATACTTCCTCCCCTCCCTTATGAGATTATCAAACAGTCTCTGTGATTCTTGCCATGTGAAGGTATTTTCTTATTGGCATAGGGCATTTCATCAATATCTAATCTAGTGTATACTCATTTTATTAATCTTTTCTTTGCTGTTTCAGTTTAAGAGCTGTTATGGTTAGTGCAAGATGAACCATAAAAACAAGCAAATTGGTATGGAATTGCCTGAAACTGGTAGTTATTCTGCATCCTCATTGCCTTGCCTATTCAACTAAACAGGAAAAAAATAAAGAAAATTTGATGGTATTTACCGAACATAGTACATGCATATCCTCTACATTAGTAGCAAGAAATAAAAGCCCATCATGAGATACACAGCATAACATATGTATATATAAAAATCTATAAATTCATATGTATCTTTTAATACATAAATTTGATATAATTATTGTTTATAAACATATATAGTATAGTATATATATATATATACACCATATATAGTGTAAATATATATACTATATTACATATAGTACATATATGTAATATGCATCCCGTAGGAAATAATCCGGTATTTGCCTCAGAGTGTACAGAAAACAGTCTTTGTGATTAATATACATTTCTTGCAGGTATTTAATGTTCCAACACAGGTGGATAAGGATTTCTTATGTCTTAAAAATTTTATACAAATTACTGCTTTGCCACCTCTATTCTTGTAAAGACTATTCTCTGTGGTTAAAGACTAAGCTCTTTAGAAGACAATTTTGTGGCACTTCCAATTAACTCTATATCTTTTAGTTGTTCTCCTGGATGTGGCTGACAAAGGTACCTTCAGTAATTGTTGAAGTCAGTGATCTTACAGAGACCTTATCCTCATTACTCCAAATAGAGATCACATTGCTGGGTTTCTGCACTAAAGATATGTCTCAGCATCTTAGAAATAATTCTATCCCACTGTAATTAGAAAATTGAGGAAATGATACATATTGAGTCTGAAACTGACAACATAGGAGGAAATTTGAAGATAATTGGAAGAGGGCAGCAGTGCTACCAAAATATTCTCCTTTTAACAAATGCCAATTAAAATCAAAGATATTATAAGTGAAAGATTTTTTTCTTCAAAGTCCAGTATGATTCTTTGTTGATGAATTTGGCTCACTGCCTAGAAGTATTCTGAACCCTTTAAACATACTTATACCAGCTTCTGTGTATAGATAGTTAGTCCCACTTAACTAGGATAATGGTTGTGCAAATTTTAGCATAATTTTATATTGTGGTTACATATGATCTTTTGAATCAATGGAAGGCAGAGAATATAAATGAAAAAAAGGTAAAACAGCAACAAGAAAATCCATTCATTCCATACTAAGGCAAGTCACCGTATCTAAAGAAGAATATGATTGAAGGCAGCATAGTAGATGGATTAGAATCAAGAAATTTATGAGTGCCAAATCAATTACAGGTTGCAGGTGTCCAGAATTAATTAAAATAAATTGGTATAAATCAAGCATTAGCTATCTGTCATGAGTGGGAAAAAAAAAGCAGAAAAGAAAGTCAAAATAAAAAATTAAAAAACAACTTTTTTATAGTGAAATGTTGAAAAATATTAGAAAATAAATGTTAGAAATAATTTGGCAGAGTTTTCATTCTAAAATCAAAAATCTGTGAAGGTCTCCTCAAAATGAAGCGTGCTTCAATTTTAGAAAGGATTTTATACTAATGACTGTTGAACCTGATGTTTATACTTTCTCTGTTTAAGACTAGAGATAATACAGCTAGCAGACATTAAAATAACCTGAGTTCTTTGTTGCACAGAGAGAAGCCACAATGCAGGTAAATAAATATCAATTTATCCTTGCAAGTATATAGAAAAAGGTTTGAATGAGTACATATTTAAGTATCCTAAATGTTAGAAACTGTATATATAAAAGTGATACTATGTAAATATGTATGAACATTTTTCAATATTCATCTTCTTTGCCATTTTGTGTTTTTCTAAATATTAGAAAAATGATTGGGCAAAGTCAAGTTCTACATCCATGGAATACCAAGGACAATGAACAATGAAGTTGCAGCATACATGACACATCACAGCAATGTTGTTGGTACTGGAGACTTACCCAACCAAAAATTTTGGTGACCTATATCAGTTTCCAAAAGAATGTGATGGAGGGGAGAGTAGGGAAATTTGTACTGTGTGCAGGAGCACATGGTTAGAGAAAAAGATACTGGTCAAGAAAAATGAGATGATACTCATTACAACATCCCCAATACTCACAAAAGCATCTGAAAACAGTGTGGAAACTTGATGTGTTTCTTAATTGCATGTAGGGATGGCACAGATCTGCAGACTCCCTCTGGTTTTTCCTGCATGATACTTTAGATGTGCAGTGTTGTGACCGAAGTGTCAATAGATTTAGTTACATATGTTCCCTTAAAGAGGAAAAGGGGTGAAAAGAAAGCTTTGTAAAAAGAGAATTACTGAAAGCAGTTAGTGAGGAAGCTATTAGCAATGAACTTCATTAGCTGCTTGTTCTACAAATCAAGGCTCAGCTTTTGAACTGACTTTTCAAATAACTTAAGTAAACCCACATATATGTCTGTATAACAATAGGGGCTGGCAGCTGAGAATGTGAGAAATCTGTAAATGAGATGAGGGAGGGAAGACTAACAACCAAACGCTGTAAAACACCAGCTAGTAGACAGTCTCACAAAAATGATTTAGTGGAGACACAAAATACTAGAAACCTTGTGACTGTGGACATGACTCTGGCCAATTTGGTGGTTTGTGTACTGTGAAACATCTATGAGCTTAATCCTAGGTTTTTGGTTTGAAAGAGGAAACATGACTCAATCCTGGGTATCATACAGTCCAAGCTATAGCCTCATTTTTCTGCGAGTTTGTCTCACGCTGCTCCCATTCACACACCATCTGTTTCTCAGGGTATAATTTGGCCTCAGATCTTGTCCACCAAATCAAAGTTCCTCATATATCACCATTAATGTGGTAAATGTTTCCTGTGACCCTTTGCCTGTCTATAAATCACAAGCTAGTAAGGTATCCAGGATGTTCAAATCAGTCAGTGGACATTTCATTGAGTGCACAGTTTTTCAAGCTGCTATTTATAAACAAGCAGAAGTTATTTTTCTCCTGCAGTAGAAAATTAAAGTATAGCTTGCAAAGATAAAGACATACTTTTTGTGAACTGTACATTTAACCAAGAAATGCATTTATATTATCTCACTTTTAAAAAGGACATATCAAATCCGCATTTAAAGAGGACCTTTTAAAGAGAGCTTTGGCATGTATCAAAGAGAATATTTTTATTGTTTTCATGTGTCACATTGAATATCGGTCAGACTAACACCACTAATAAGACTTCGAAGTCTTTTATTATTATAATGTGTTTGTGTCTCATGACTAGCAATATGTCCTGGGACAAACTGCCAGAACCAACTTTTCTACACAGAAAACACACGCTTTTCATCTTGACTTATGTATTTTAAATAATGAACTGCATTTCTTCCACAAAGAATGAAACCTGCTTACATAAGCATCTTTTGTTTAACCAATCTGCATCTTTGCCTAGGAAGAGCATGTGCTGGAGCAGTGCCTAGCACAATGGATGCTTAGACAACATTCATATCAAGCATGTTATTTACACATTTTTGAAAGCTGAATTGCTATAAGAAAAATAATTTCCTGGTAAAGAACAAATGCAATTTTATTTGTTCCTTTCTATTCAATTTTCTGCCTTTGTTTGGATTATGAAATTGTTGATCTCAATTCAGATGTTAGTAGATGAAGCTAAAGAACTACAAATAGTTCAGTCAGGTTATGTTAGATCCCTTTTGGCTAAAAACTAATGAACCCATGAAATGACAAGCAAGGTGGCTGTTCAACATTTAAAATCTTCTGATTTATTTTGAATTCAATTTTTCACCTTCTTTGATCTTTCTCTCATAACTTTTAACAATTTGCATTCATTGAAATATAACATTTTTCCTCTCTATAGACCTGGGATAGAAATCCCCTGGGATAGTTTTAAATGTTAAAAATAAATCAGCTTATATAATATTCTGTCAGACATTTCAGTTTCTTCATTGTGTTTTGGGCTCAGCCTATGAATCTTTTAATGGGAAATTTATATTTCCTACAAAATGAAAAAGGTGCCACCTTGCAGTGCTTTAACTCTTTCTTGTTTTGGCTGCTTCTGATGCAGTTCTTTGCTCACAGTCTGTTTACTGCTAAGAATGTGACAAAAGAAGCAGCTTGTCATTTGTCAAGACTCCTTGAGACTTCATTCAGTTGCTTCAGTAAGTTTAATGTGTATCCAGAGTCCCTTGTGTAGAATCCCTCCTATTGATCAAAATTCTCCACTTGCTAAGTGCAAAATCCAACTTAACAGCACATGGATAATAATGCTGCAGAGCAATCTACCGCAGAGCCCCGTGGAGTGTTGTTAAGAACCTGGGGCATCAATGCTCATTTTTTCAGTCACCCTGTTATAAGAATGAAAGCAGCTGCAGAGAAAATTCTAAGCCTCCAGAATGTGCATTAAAAGCATGGCAGGTATTTCTTTTTGCCTAACAAGGTTTTAACATAATACTAAAGAATATTAAGTCACAATCGAGGATAAGAAGTTATTGTCCTCAATATTTAAGGAGAAAGGAAAATGCTTCTAAAGTCCAAAATCAAGAGTTTTAAAGCTGAGTACATTTTCCTGCACTTTGTATTCACCTAAGATCGGCTTCTTTTGTTGGATCAATCTGTACATTATTTTGCCTTTTCCTCATCTTTTGCTTGAAATGTGTATTGTGGAAATGTCAATGCAAACCTTAACGTTTGTAATATATCCAGTGAAATGTTTCAGTTGCTTGTGCAATTAAACTGTTAATTTTGTAGTAAAGTGAAGTCTCGGGTAGTTCAATAGATGACAGCAATTTTGTTGTTTCCTTTTTCAGGCACTTTTAAGGCACAATTAATTATATAGTTTTGATAATTTCCTCTACCTTAGGAAAGTATTTGCCTGATTTTCTTTTGATTTCCACATAAACTTTAAGCAGAATTTTAACATAATTAACTGTGTTCAGTGCATCCCTCCCTTCAAATCCTTCTCCAGTCTGCCCTCCAGCCACTCTCTTACCCAAGCACTTCCCAGATGGGCTGATGTCTGTCTGCCTGTAGCCTCCTTGCTGGAATGAGGTGGTCTGACCCTTTGTTGCTGTGCTTACACCATAGTGCAGGCTGATACTTAACAGGGAAGCCACAAACAGGGAAAAATTGTAAATTCTATGTTCTGATAATGCTTGAGTTCTGATGTGATATTTAAAAACAATAAACTCGTGAGAGAGAATTTCTTTCACTTTGATCAATTAAGAAAGTCTGTAAGTCTGAAACAAATGCAGGAAGCATCAAATTTGGGGTTGGAAAGATATCTTTGCAATATTAGCAAATAACTAAATGCCTCCTAGAATTGCTGGAACAGTTGGAGATAGCTATAGCATGGATTGAATAATAAATACTAATCATGGTTAATGCAATTATTCCTGAAAATGATAGACAACTGACACTTTTTGCAACGTTTTTCTCACTGTCTTGGTCATTCTGGATACAGGACCTGGGATAAAAAGCAGAAGATTCATGACTTGTATACAGATGAAACTTTGGGGAGCTACTCACTGGACAAAGGACTGGAATGTAGAGAAAAATGATTTATACTAAGTCAAGGAGACAACAGTTTTAAGGAGTTTGTTTCTCAAACAAAGCGAAAAACTTATTTGTGGGAAAGGGCTCCAGAACTAAGCTAGGTAAATAAACACTTTGAAAATTATCACAGAAATTTGGGAAAAGAGGCTATGATGGAGGGAAAAGGTAATATACAGAAGGGCAAACTAAGTTTTGCCACACACTAGGAACCAAATGATGTATTACACAGGGACTTAGAGCAGGGGAAAAGAACAGTTGTTTGGATCATTTGAAAGTAAACAAAATTAACTCTGTAAACTACAGTACTTTCTCACTTAATGATCTTAAATTAATGATGAACAGAATGAATCAAAGTATAAAAAGAGCGTTACTCTGAAGAGCCATCCAGAGATAATACTCAAAGTTATCCTTTGGCTTTACTCATTTGACCTCACATTGCTGTGAAGTTAACAATATGTACTATTAAGGAACGTGCCTGGGCTCCGGAGAGAAATATATTGTTCATGGAAATATAAGCAACTGAAGACTGCTCCTCTGAAAATGAATTCAGGTGATGCATCAAGGTAAACAGAAATACCTTTTCCATGAGCTGAAAAGGGGAATAGGACTTCTTCTCTGCAGTAACCTGGAGAGGAACTACCAGCAAGGCAGAGCTACCTATTGCTAGGTAGGTCTATTGTTAGGTATTTCTAGGCCATTTGTGCAAAAAGCATTTTCTGGCCAAATGGATGACAGGGCAAAAACATGCTGCCACAAGTTCAAGACTTATGAGTATAGGCAATATGCTTTCTATTTGTTCACAAATCTGCGTGAATAGGAGTAAAGTAAATGCCATATTCTGTAATAAAAAATAAATTTCAGGTGTAAGTTTAACTCCAATTCTAAGTTTAACTACACCATTCCTAGAAGAAAATAATATACACTTGAAAACCAAACCAAACCAAACCCAAACAAACAAACAAAAGACCAAAAAAAACCCCACAAAAATCAACATACTCACAAGAAAAAAGTAACAGACAGATGGTGTGCAATTGATATTGCTTAATTGCAGAATTGAAAGTTAAAAAAAGGGGTTATGTTTGACAAATGAACAATGCTCCCAATTTTGCTATCCAACCTATGTATAGTCAGTTTTATTGCACAGTTCTCTATACTCTTGGGTCCTGTTGGAAGTGTCTGAATTAGTCCAATATTAAGCTTACACAATGACAATTTTTTTCATTAATATTATAGGGCAAATTGCATTCAACAGAACAGGAAGTCCCTTGCTAAGGAAAAAATGAATTTTAATAAATAAGGATTTCTTTACTGCTGCAGTTGCAAGTATTTCTTTTTATACAAGTCTGTATTAGTCACAGGGGATTCTCTTCAGTACAAAATCTGGATTATATTTTCTGGCATATGCTTTTATCTTAGTGTCACATGAAAGTGTAGTTGAGCCCTAATGCAGACGTCAAACATCAAGTTGGAATCATGTCTTAAAGGAAAAAGCACGTGCTTAAATTCAACAGTCTGAATTGCATGAGTCTTGTAAGCTGACATAAAAGTTTAGAAACCACTGTGCATTAGTGGAATATCAAAAAGGATGTAAGTTTTCCCTGAGTGGGTAATCAGTGGACAACAAAGAACTATTGTGTGGGCATTGAGCTTGAAAAGGGGCACAAAATGAAAATACCAAACAAAACACAACAGGACTGCACTACTCTGCGCCCTGCATGTGAAAGTGACTAAGTGTTGAAAAACTGATTCAAGATAAATTCACCAGTAAGAGGTATAGGGTGATAGAAACCTCAACTAATGCATTTTTCTGAATGCTGCACTTAGTTCCTGAAATACTAGGAATTTTAAGTTCACATGAATACTGCTTTTCAACTGAAGGATATTCAGTACACAGGTAAAGTAAGTAAATGGTGCAGTTTATGGCTAATTGCCATTCAACCCCAAACAGTGATAACCATCATCTTTGCTGTCATGTAAGTCAGGCAATGTAAGCACAGAGAGTCTTTTACTTTCCTTGTTTTCATCTAGCAAAAGGCGTAATAAGTATTATAATCCCCATTACAAGGTTGTCAGAGGAAAATTAGTGCATGTTTTGCTCCAAGACAGGGATTTTTCAGAGCTTAGTGAATAAGGAGAAATCCTAGAACAAGGAGATCATCTGAGAAAGATTAGTCTGCAGCTACACAGATGTCAGTCATGAATTCTGAACTGTTTAGCATAATCTGTCCTGGATCCACTTAAGGTCTAAGGTAAATTAAAGGTACATGAATATAAAAAAAAAATTAACTTTATTTATTGGAAAATTTTCTTACAATATAAGTGATTTCAGTTTCTGAGTTGTAGTATTGTTGTATGTCTGTGTCACTCGGGACACCATGTTGCTTTAATTTCTGTCTTGCTTTTCAGTTAGCATCTTTGGGTTTGGCAGCTTTAGTCACCACCTCTGGAAGTGTTCAAAAAACATGTGGATATGGTTTAATGGTGAAAATGGTGGTGGTGCTGGTTTGGTATTTGGACTTGATGATCTTAAAGATCTTTTCCAACCTTAACCTTAACTATTCTAAAACAGTATGCTACTGTCAGAACATCTATTATCGGCATATAAGCACATGGCTGTGGCCCCTTGTTTTACTTTTCTATGGGCTGCCTTTTTTTCTGTAAACAAAATTGGAGTTAGCCATTATGGATTCTAAAAGAAGCTTTTAAACATTTGAACCATGTTTATTATTTACATTGTTAAAACAACTCTAGTAGGGTTTGTGGTGTGGAGAAAATAAAGTCCTTCAAAGAAATGCCTTGTTTTCCTCAATCCAATTCCTTTAAAAGCCAAAAATTGTATTCATCAAAAGGTAAACTTTATGCAGAAGGAAAAATTTTGGGATGGAGAAGAAAAATGGATCTATATCTGAATCACATGTGAGTCACTGATTATCAAGCCATGTATCAAGAGAGAAATCCAAGGTGATGCATGTCACTGTTGTGGCAGGACAGGGTCTTCATTTCCTACAATCTTGTTCAGCTTTTTCATCAACCTGATGCAGAGCAGCCTGTGGTTTGCACAAATTTGCCTGATGCAGATTCAAGCTTCAAGTGAAACATTTACCACAGGTAGTAACCCTATTCAGCACTGAGCTATTGCTCATTTATAGTGCAGTGATTTTTTTCCTCTCCTCTCTGATGAAAGAATTGCAAAATTTTAGTTTAGTTTGGATTTAAAGCATAGGGTAATTATAAAAGTTGATTTTATTTTTTTAACTGATCTTTTCTTTACAAATACATGGTGGACATGAAATGAAGTGATCTGGAAAGTACTAAGAAAAAAAAGTAAGTTGAGAGAAGAAGTGATCTGGAAAGTACTAAGAAAAAAAGTAAGTTAAGAGAAGGTTCCCATCCCAGATGAAAAAAAAGTACAAATGGACAATGAAAATATCATCTATAGAGTGAACACAGTTCCCAAAGTGCAGCAAGCAGGAACTAGCTGTTACTGCTACACTTCCCATCTCCTTTTGATAGCTCTTTCTAGAATTTTCTGATGCCTTGCTGTTGTTGATGAGGGTTGTCTTCCAGAGACTTTTGCTTCTATCAGCTAACAGAAGGTTTCTGTTGGCTGTTTTCTGGTTAGGAACAGCTCGTCCTTTCTGTCTTCAGCTGACTGCTGTCAAGAACTGACTCAAACACCTCTTCAGCTGGTGCTTGAGAAGCCACCATGCACCTCTCAGGCTGGAGCACCACTACCACAGACCCAGCAGTTGTTAGTGCAGCAGTGCATGCAGACTGTGGGACATCAAGGAAGACAGAAGATTGACAAGGTCTTCCCAGAGACCCTGAAGAAACAAAAGCCCATGCTATGTGAAATGAGAAATGAGGATCAGCTAGAAACTGCACTTAAAAGAACAGTAGATGGAAACTCTCAAGGTGAGAAACTTCAAAAGCATGACTTGAGGCAACAGCAGTCTGCCTAGATCTTTGCCTGTAGATCATTTACACCTGTAGATCTGCAACTTCAGAACAAGCAGAGTGCTGAGGAGCAGGAAAACTCATCAGAGATATCATGAAAGTCAGCTAATCCTGGACCAAGCATTTTTGTAGACACTAATAGGGTCTTCTGTGCATACATGGAAGGGAATGAATTGGTTGCACTCTATTTTAAAAGCTTATAGACAGTGATATAAAATTCACCTGGTGGCTTACTACTAGTTGGCAACCCTTACAGTATTATAGAGGTGTTGCCGCTGTTTACAATGTCCTGTACAATGGCAAGGAGTGCACACAGCAGGTTCACAGATGATACCAAATTGAGAGGGCAATAGATATGCTGTAGAACAGGATTGTTATTCATATGAACATCGACGGGTGGAGAAATGAACTCAGACGATATGCTGTAGAACAGGATTGTTATTCAGATGAACATTGGCAGGGGGAGAAATGAACTCAGACAAGCCTTGGGATGTTTATAAAGCTCTAAATCTGTAAAGCATATCTCTATGCACAAATACAGACTCACCATAACTAGTTAAAAAGCAGGCCTGAGAAAGATCTGGAGTCTTGGTTGACACCAAGCTGAATATGAGTCAGTAACTGAGAAAGATCTGGAGTCTTGGTTGACATCAAGCTGAATATGAGACAGTAATGAGCCCTTACAGTAAAGAAGGCAACCACCTTCTAAGCATTATTAGTAGAAATTCAACTCACAGGTTCAGAGAGGCAATTCTTCCCCTCTATTTGTCACTTTTTCCTTTGGGATTTTATATGAGGCCCTGAGCACACTGTCATACGGGAGTGGGTCCAGAGGAGAGACACAGAAGTATTCATGGGGTGGAAGCACATGACATATGAGTAGAGCCTGGGAAATGCTTGGGAAGATTTTCTGCCTGGAGAATAGAAGATTATAGTGGATCCTTTTTTTTTTTTTCCTGTCTATATTTACGTATTGGAAAGTATTGGTAAGTCTGAGCTGGATTTGGAGATACAGAGATTAAGAGGTAACAGGCACAAATTAGAATACGTGACAACATGTAAGGAAACCAAAATACTGTGAAAATGTCCAAATACTGGAACAAGTTGACCAGAGAGGTTGTAGCATCTCCATTCATTGAGATATTCAAGGCTGGGCTGGGCAAGCTCCTGAGAAATCTGATGCAGTTGGTCCTGTTTTGAATGGAGGGTTGGACTAGATGGTCTCTAGAAATCACATAAAATCTCAGTTATTCTTTAACTGTTGTGCTTTCCAGGAGCACTGCAATGTTGCAGAACAATAAAAAATAAAATACAAAAACAAAATAATCAAAACAAAAAAAAAGGAGGAAAAGAAAATAAAGATAAATTTATAAAGGCGATATTTTGTTTATAAAGCTTTACTAACTAGCTCCTCCTGGATACACATTTTAGTTTTGACTGATGACTGTGAATTACTTGGGTTTAGTAAAGGTTATCAAGATCCATTCACAGCAAAGATGTACCAGAGTTGTAGAAAGGAAACTTTGAAAAAATTGCTGACAAAAAAAAGAGCAAAAAATAAAGGTGTTTCAAAGTTATATGTTAATATATCAGAAAAATAGAAGTTGCCAATAAGTCCAAGAGATTTGTGGATGTTGTGTTGGCTTTGGCTGGCATGGAGTTAATTTTCTTTACAGTGGCTAGTGTGGAGCTATGTTTTGGATTTGCTTTCCCTATTAAACTGTCTTTATCTCAACCCATGAGTTTCTGGCTTTTGCCCTTCTGATTCTCTCCCTGATCCTACTGGTGGGGGAGTGAGCGAGCAGATGCATGGGGCTTGGCTGCTGGCTGGGGACAAACCATGACTATGTTCACTTCTGTAGATAGGAGGGATAAAGTATTATCAAGACAGGCTGAGATTATTTGTAGATTCATTCGATCTTTTTCTAGTCTGGAACCTATTTTTGCAATTTTTTTAGGTGAGGGGAGAGCTGCCTTTTGATTTTTGCTAGATGAAAAGAAAGACCAGTTAGTTTTTAGATTATACCTTTCCATCTAAGCTACAGAAAACCTTTTCTAAACTTTTTCTAAACTAAAAAACCATGAAGACTTAATGTTCCATGGACAGAAGGGTTTCTTTAAAAACCAAAATCTATATTATCACTAAGTATATGTCACTTGGCCTAGTAGTGACAAATGACCCACACCAGGGGATGTTCTTGGGGTTAAGTAGCTTCTGTACATATTGAACAGTTAAGAAAATTTTGAAAGGGAAAAGGATATGAAATTACAAAAATACAAGAATAAGAATATAAGATTAATAAACAGTCATGAAGCATTCAAAAATCTGAGTGATTAGTAGTTAAAACAGTAAATGCATAGATCCAAGAACACTGAAAGAGGACATTCCTACAAAAATATAAAAAGGAATAGTGAAAAGACTTTCTGCTCGATGGTTCAAGAATTTTGTAAAACTGGAAAGTTTATGGAAGCTACATGAAACACTTAGCAGCTTCAGAATGTGCATGTTCTGACTCTAGCTGTACTTCTATCACATGATATCACCTTTTTATATTGGTACAATACTATATCAAGGTCGATTTTCAACACACTAGACTATGTAATGAGGGGATTTTATGCATTGTGTCCTTAAGTCACACATATGAAAATAACACACTTTTCGCATATGTCTTCCTGAATTTTTAACTAGAAACTAAATTTTTAATCTTATAAGTATGTTTCAATGGTTTTAGCACAGTTAATTTAATGACACTGTGGTAAAATGTAAATTATACATTTCCCACCTCTAGGCTGATTATGTCTGCTGTGAACATTGGCAAGGAGATAATAGCCAATAAGCATAATACAAAAAGCGTATTAGTGACTGTGCAGAGATGACAAGCTACAACAGCAGGGGAAATAAAAAGTCTACTAGTATATTAGGTCCAGTAAAATGCTACAGATGGTAACATTGGTGCCAATTTTACTAAATATTTTTAAGTCATCTGATAAAAATGGCATATTAATTAACTTAGAAGCTCTTACTTGTTAAATGTGAAAAACAGAAACTGGAAAAATAATTTCTAAAAGGGATTTATTTAGCAAGAGAAAAGAGGAAGGGAAGGGCAAGGTTGAGGAATGCTCATTAAAAGTCTTCACAAATATCAAATGCCTCGATTGCTTTCTCTTGCTAGAATGTTTTCTCTTCTTCAAGGCTAGTCTACTAAAGAGAAATCTCAGTTTATTTTTAACCTTCCTGTTTGCATTATGCTTATGAATCTTTTCCCTCTGACTTTCATTTGTTTGCTGTTGGGACAGTAGCTGTATATAGCCATTGAAAAGAAAATGAGAAATACAGGAACCTCAGATATGTATGTAGAAAATCCGCTTCCATGAAAGTCACTAACATCAGAGCAACCTGTTTTTCACTGATACTGGTAATGTACCATGGTAAAATTTGTGTTATACACAATTAGATCATATTAGTTTCTTTTGCAGTAGTTAATTTATGGTCATTTATGGATAGAAATTTGTTCATAGAATTAGACAGAGGCCTGAAAATCATTGATCTTGAGAGAGTCATTATCTGTTATCATGACTATGTGGATTAATCGTAACATTGCTTTCTAGACTAATGTAACTTTGTTTTTTACTAATCCCATTTGAAATCCTGTTTCCACCATACATTTTTTTTCTAGATAATGAATTACTTCTTTAAGTTTTTGCATACAGTTCAATTGTTTTTTAAAAGCATATATCTAACTTTTCAAAAACATGCATATATTTATTTTCTTCTCTGGGAGCAATTAGCATATAAGTACCGACAGTCCATGGATTTTTGAGACTGACAGACTGGAGAATATCAGAATACAGTGTGAAAGATGATGTCAAATACATCACAGATTCCTTTCACATTTTGAAATTTCATTATAAATTTCCTAATACAGCTACAAAGATCACTAAATCTTGATGTAAGAGATGAAAATTTGTTGAAAAGCCACCTTAATTTAGATTTATGACAGATAAGGAAGAATATTTCCTGAAAAGCAGGTTTTCTACTGCAAAATGAATTCCAGTGTAGAAGATCTTTGTAGTCCACACAGATCATGAATGCTGACTAGAGGACTTAACAAAATATTGAGCATCGCTTACCATGTAGTTTAGCCCTTTAAAGTGCTATAAATTAACAGGTACAGTTGAAGTACATGCTTGTATTCTAGAGTCTGACAAGATTTCTCAAACCAAACCATCTGGGTTCATTTTACAAATTCCAACAGTGCCTTGGAATTTTATCTCTAACATTCTGCTCCTTTCTAATTTAGAAATAGACTTGGTGCCTGCAGACTTTCAGCAGTTTATTGCTATCTGGTGACATCACTGAGAGACAGGAATTATTAGTTATCTTGTGACTAATTCAGTCATAAAACCCAGAGATTCTGGCTGATGTAAGACTCTCATGTGCTGCACAACTTAAAACAGCATTTATTTCTCCACCAGTAAAATAAATAGCCATATTCCCTCCACATATTGAAGCCAGCTATCAAAGAACTGCTTCCAACCTATTACATGATGTTAGCCTTTAAAACATAGTGGCAGCACACAGACAGTCTAGCAGGACTGACTTTTGGTATGCACAAACTCCTAAAATGCCTAAGGATTACTTGGGGGCTGCTACTTGATGCAGGCTAAAATCCAGCCAGAGACTAACTGCTGAATAGCACAGCTGATTGTATCCCAGTGAAATCCCAGGCAGGATTATAAGGCAGCTTTTAATTTACTTGTGTAGGCAAATCATCTGTCCTAACTGGCGTCTTTTCATCTAGCATTTTTGGGCAGAAAAATGAGAGACTGGGTTTGTGTGTTGTCCTGGACACTCATCTGCTGTCCATGGTCAGTCACTCCAGTCCTTCCTGGGCTAACTCTGGCACATGCATGACTGCATCTGTGTGACCAGCTGGCAAGAGTAATGATCTAGCAAAAAAAAAAAAAAGCAACAACCAAAAAACCATCAGACACCCTCTCCCCCCTCATAAAAACACCCCCAAACCCAAACCAAAATCAAAACCAACTTAGGTAGAATAAAGGGGCTATTTTTCACCAGAACCAAATTCTAAATATTTTCTGGCACATGCATGACTGCATCTGTGTGACCAGCTGGCAAGAGTAATGATCTAGCAAAAAAAAAAAAAAGCAACAACCAAAAAACCATCAGACACCCTCTCCCCCCTCATAAAAACACCCCCAAACCCAAACCAAAATCAAAACCAACTTAGGTAGAATAAAGGGGCTATTTTTCACCAGAACCAAATTCTAAATATTTTTA